>NC_042994.1:13715916-14015916 GCF_901001165.1 Salmo trutta
TAATTGAAATGCATTCCAGGTGACTGCCTCATGAAGCTGGTTGAAAGAATGCCAAGAGTGTGCAAAGCTGTCATCAAGGCAAAGGGTGGTTACTTTGAAGAATCTCAAATGTAAAATATATTTTGATTTGTTTTAAACTTTTTTGGTTACTACATGATACTATATGCGTTATTTCATAGTTTTGGTGTCTTCACTATTATTTTACAATGTAGAAAATAGTTTAAAAAAAGAAAGACCCTGGAATGAGTAGGTGTGTCCAAACTTTTGACTGGTACTGTATGTATAAATTCAGTACACACAAATAATCAATACTGCTAGTCTATATGTGACATGGTTATGTCTTGTTGCAATTATGGGTGGGGTTTGGCAGTTAATTAGCACGTTTTTTTGGCTTATTCCTGGGCAAGACCTAAACCATGTCACACATACATTCATCTAATCATTCAATTTCATAGAAAAGCAAACACAGAATGGTAATAACATTCTTATTTTTCTTTGCAATTAATCATCAAGGCGTGTCAGCATCTCATGAAATGGCAGAGCGTGATCGGCCCTAAGTGGACAAGTACAAGGGCCGCATCACCGGTTCAGGCAAAAGTATGGAGTGGACCCAGCTGTCCTCGGTGGTATCATCTCTACAGAGTCCAGGGGTGGGACGGGACTGGGCATTGCTCAGGTTGATTATGGAAATGCCCATGGGCTAATGCAGGTAATATAAACATTTGTGTGAGAATGAATGTGAGACTCTGGATCAGGGGTCAATGACATTATTACAATCATGATTGTATGCAGGATGTAGAGACGTACCCATGTTATTTCGGAGAAAAAGAATTGACCCACTGTGCAACTGCTTCCCAGGAGGTCATGTCTAATGTGGAATGACTTGTTTGATTAACATTCTACAATACAATATGAGTCTACAGAATCTACAATTATATCTATTAAATCTACAATTCTATTGGAGATCTCTGTTAATTTTCTAGGTTGACAAGCGCTGCCACAGTCCAAAGGAGGCATGGGACAGTCAGGAACATATCGACCAAGGCACACAGATGTTGGTTGGATCCTATTCAGATGTTGAGAAAAAAATATCCTCACTGGACCAAGGAGCAGAAGCTGAAATGTATTGACTGACTCACTCCTGGATTGAGCTGATGAATCATACATGTTGTAGTGCTGTATGCAACTACTAACCTGGTGTGTTTATGTTTTTTCAGGGGCGTTGGCAGCCTACAATATACATTCATTAGTCTACAATACGAGCAGGTGGACGCTAAAACCACTGGAGGGGATTATGCCAATGATGTTGTTGCCAGAGCTCAATATTTCACAAAAGCGCAGCTATTAAAGTCTCACAGGCTGACTGACATTCCAAGGAAAGATAATTACATCCTTTGTTTTTGAGTTCTGCTCTAAACTTCTGCTTTAAATGTTGGATTACAATTACATTTTATGTTCATAAACAATAGTTGTAATCTGTAGGCTATTACAGACATTATTATATTGTATTGCATTTTGCGCATGTTTATGCATTCATCTCTAACATAGTTCACTTCACTTTCTGAGAAAGATCATGTAATAACTAATGTAAGGCTTTGCAGTCTAAGGTTTTACAACAACACTTTACATTACACATCACACAAGTGCCTAATAAAACGCATTATTAGCCTACAATTGTATTTTCTTGACCTCTGATTAAGCAACCATCATTATGAGACTTTATAATGCCACTAGTATAGCATACGTTACCTGATTCTGTTTTATGGACTATTATTATGATAGTACTTTTTAATATGCCTACATATGGGATATAGTTATATAGTCTCTAAATAAATCGGCAAAGTAGTTGACCTGGACTACATATTGTTGAATGATATTAACGGTTTGCCCAAACTATGTCTGAGTATTCAATTTCGGCTAGTAGGCCTAGACATTTCTGTTTTGTCTGATCCCTAAAGATGGCGCTATGCATTTAAAGTGCTTTTATCCACAGTTCAAAGAGAAGAGGCATGCTTTAGTCTACACTTGTCATTCTTGCTTTTCGACAGCAGGAGATTGGGCTGTTTTGTCATTATAATGTAGAAAGGGAGCATATATATTGTCATTGAGCATGGCCAACTGTGGACACAACTTCCAGAGATGGAAATATTGTCATCTTCACACAGTGAGACTATTCTGCAGATGTGGGCATGCGCACTGCATCGGTTCTACAGGGGACGGGAAGACATCACGGAAAAGTCGCTGTACCCGAACCCCACGCTGAAATTCATTCTTGGTTACAGTATAGCGCGACTACCGACTACCATGTTTGATACACTGATGAAGTCAGGGACTACTTGACACCCTGGCGATTTAAGTCGCCGCAAAAGCGTATAAAATACCGTATGGGAACAGTATGCGGGAAATGGTTGGAGGTTGCTGCGTGTGTTCCGATGAGCGAGGCTGGGCTGAAAATCCTCTTGTATACTGTGATGGGCACGGGTGCAGCGTCGCTGTTCACCAGGGTAACTAGCTTGCTATACTACAATGTAATTACGGTATTGGGGGAAGGATGGGGTGGTGCGTGCCTACGTGCGTGCGTGTCTGCCTGTGTTTATGTGGGAGGGGGTGTTTTCCTTTAACACGCGTTGCCGTGGTGCCAGAGGGGACATATAACATTACATCGAGCCCTTATGGCGCCGACTATTGCGGTTTTGGTAGAATGGCTATTATTCGATACAAAGTTACGCATCGTTAGGAAGCATTTGCTACTACTGGAGCAGCAGACTAGCTGGCCTATCGGGCCTTCCGGATGAATTGTTTCCTCAACGATGCATCCACAATCTTTGTTGACATCATTGTATCTCAGCAATGCAGCAATGGATCCACTCAATGTGTCCATGAGTTTTGATTCGAATAAGAGCCATGAATTATGATTTAATGTGTACATCTTTACGGTTGTAAGGCTATAGGAGTTGTGCACACCTTAGCAGTATATCCCCCGTGGCTTTTATTTATTGTGCTATGTAGGAAACATCAATAACAATATCGTCTGTGGCCGACACACAATACAATCTGAGTTTACAAACGGTTATTAACGTCATAGTATTATTAATCAGCCTATGTCTTGCAAAGGAAAACCACTATGGTTGCATTCAAACCACCAGCACTTTGAGATATCAGCTGATGTAAGAAGGGCTATATAAATAAATTTGATTTGATTTGACCTACATCAATAGCCTATCAATATTGGGATAATCTCGGGAATATCTGTGGCAAGAAATATATAAATCATTCACACTTAACTTTATGCCCTGGCTATGCCTTCTCTCAATTCAGTTGCCTTGTGGTAAGAGTGTCTGTCCTGAAAAGGTTGGGAGTTTGATTCCCGGCTGAGTCATACCAAAGACTGTAAAACGGGACCTGCTGCATCTCTGCTTGGCACTCAGTATAAAGGAGATAGATTGGGGGTAAAGCCCAGTGATAGACTAGCATCCTGTCCAGGGGGTATACTTGTACATCAAGCTGCTTCACGCTACAGAAACAGGAGATTGGCTCTTGCTCCTATGAGTCGTTCTGGCTCGTACAAGGCTACTTACTTACTCTATGCTTGCTCTCAACAGTAAAAAAAAAAAATGTTAAAGTTGAAGGTATACCAAGAAGTTAGCTAGTTACATAACTAATACGTTAGGTAACTTGTTTGTGTCTCATTCATTTGAGTGGTAGACTAAAGATTTGTCTGTATTTATGTCTTTATTTATGTGTGTGTGTGTGTGTGTGTGTGTGTGTGTGTGTGTGTGTGTGTGTGTGTGTGTGTGTGTGTGTCACAGCGTGCTATGGTATTGTCCAGGTGCCCACTGGCCCGTGGTTCTGTCGAAAATGTGAGTCTCAGGAGAGAGCTGCCAGAGTGGTGAGTACATATATCCCATATATCAATATATTATCTGTATACTCATTCAAATCAATGTAATGTACTGCATCTCTATCAATGTACAGCATATCCCTACCTGTTGTAGTAATACCACTGGTAGTACAGTGTGCTATTGAAGCTACTGTGCGTAGTTGGTTATTGTGAGGTGTGCTCTCATTTCTCATCAGAGATGTGAGCTGTGCCCTCACAAAGATGGCGCCCTCAAGAGGACAGACAGTGGAGGTAAACTACTGGAGGCTGACTTTCTTTCCTCTATTCTTCATCCACCACTTTCCATCAATCCCGCCTTCCTCCACGTCTCCCTCGTCTTACAAACATATGTGTTTGTGTTAGTGTGTGTGTGTGTATGTGTGTGTTTACTAACGTGAGCTGTTCTCTCTCCAGGCTGGGCCCATGTGGTTTGTGCACTCTATATTCCCGAGGTGCAGTTCGCCAACGTTCTTACCATGGAGCCCATCGTACTACAGTACGTCCCTCACGACAGATACATCAAGGTATTCTTCACTGTTCACTTCAACTTTTCATAACCTTGTTTGTCTTTTGTGAAGGATGTTCTGACCGTCATTTGAAATGCATTTTATCGGCCTATAAAGATTGAATCAAATTGGAGATATTGTTTCTTTAGCCAGAGTAAATGGTTGTCCATTTATGTGCCTATCTTCAAAACTCCACACAAACTCGTGGGGGCGTTTTTGGGATTTGCAAGCGGTCATTAGTATACAATATATTTTTGCACAGGCAAAGCTTTCATGAGATCATCCTCAGTTTTTCCTAAGCCCTCTCTTTCAAGTCCTCTCTGCAAGTTTAGCCTTTAGAGTTGGCATCTGGATAGTCATGTGCCATGTATCCCACCACCGTCTGCATGCTTTTAGGCCTAATGGTCTTGAGTGATCGCTATTGTGGAAAAATCTATATTCAGCATATGCCCACCAGACAGATTTTTTGAATGAAAGCTTTTATATGATTGGATTACAGTTCTATTCAAGTCGATGGGAAGCTACTAAGACGCTTGCTGCTGAACGATAGTGAGGGCTTGTCTTGTAGTGGTCTCGTGTTACCATGTCAGGGGCAGCTACAGTAAATAGCTTGCACCTCTCTGGTCTGGGTTGTCAGAGCCATTCATCCGGATTTGCTGCCCTGCATTCTTAGAGAGCGTTTGAGTGGACAATGGGTCGTGTCCCAAATAGTACACTATCCCAAATGGGCCCTGGTCAAAAGTGGCTTTACTACACAGAGAATAGGGTGCCTTTTGGGACGCAGACAATGAGTGAAGGCTCAATAAGCCCACCACCCTCCCCCCCTCCTTTACAGTAGCTCCAGATGCCGTTTCTCTGTTTCCCTTTGGCCCACGATGCATATGGCTCACAAGGGGAGAGGAGGGGTAGATGAAGGGAAGGAGGGGTAGAAGAGAAGAAAGGTAAGGAGCCCGCTGTTCTTTTGTCCAGCACCTGTTGCTAGGCAGACAGCCAGCCCCCTCTGTCTGGGTAATAGCCGTAGGGGAGCGAGGTGTGAAGAGGAGGGGGGGTAGAATGTTTCATAACAGGCTGCTATCAATGACAGGCTGGGGTTGGACTCTGGGCACTGGTGAGGCCCATACAGTTGAACAGTATCACACTGGCTGTGTCCCAAATGGAACCCTATTCTCTATGTCGTGCACTACTTTTGACCAGAGCCCAGAGTATAGTGCACTACTTTTTAGCCCTATGGGCCCTGGTCAGAGGTAGTGCGCTCTATAGGGAATGGGATGCCATTTGGCATAGATACACCTACAGACATCTAGATTTGGGTCGTTCCACCAATTAGGTACCCTTTAAGTAGTCTTAACTTTTTATTTAATGCAAAAAAGCATTAATTTTGTGGAACGACCCGATTTCCCTTCCATAGCTGTGTGCCCATTAGATCTGTGAGGGATTTCAGGTGGACATGACATCTGATGTTGGTAAGAGGAGATATGTTCTGGTCAGTCATCCTTCTTCTTCATCTTTCTCCTCCCTCTCTTTAGACGTGTTATATCTGTGAGGACCATGGGCGAGAGAGCAAGGCTGCTTGTGGCGCCTGCATGACGTGCAACCGCCAGGGCTGTCGACAAGCCTTCCACGTCACCTGGTGAGTGGTCTGTGTGTGTGACTGTGCGTGCATGCTTTTGTGTGTGTGTCCCCTCCCATCTGTCTGACTGTCTGACCCTGTGCAGTGCTCAGATGGCTGGCCTGCTGTGTGAGGAGGAGGGCCCTGAGGCCGACAACGTCAAGTACTGCGGCTACTGCAAGCACCATTACATCAAGATGGTAAGAGACTGGCAAATCTATTCAAGTCTGTTTTCAGCTGTTTTCAGCATTTATTTAAATGGAATGAAATGTGTAAATGTCTTGTATTGGGTAATAAGAAGGCTTTGGAAAGGACGTACAACTTCCACTTGGTTTTGTAACTTCCATTCACATACTGCATTGAGTAAGGAAAGGAGACAGCTTTTCAAGCCGGCGCGGAGAAATAGCTTCTGCCCCGTAGTTGCCCCTGTAGCTCTAGCTATTGCCCGTCTAGCTATTGTCCCTATAGCTGTACTTGCCCCTGTGACTGTTACGGTTGGCAGCAGTGTGACTCTGCCTCTCCTCTGTGGGGTCCTGTAGCAGAGGAAGATGCGCTCCAGTGGAGAGAACACAGAGCGCGGCTCCTTTGGCCACTCCAGGGGGCGCTCCACGTCCCCCGCCCAAGACAAGCACGGCTCCCACCGCCACAGGCTCCGGAAGGTGAGTGTGTGTGTATTGTGTGTACATACTGACATTGCATTTGACTATTGCTCTGTGTGGCTTGTATTGCTGGATTTGCATGAATGCTCAAATCCTCAGCCTCTCCCTATGGTTTCATTCAGAGTCACAAGGAAAAGATGAGACAAAAGGAGCGGCATAAAAAGTCATCTGATGGTCTGGGGTCCTCATTGTCCATCAGCATGGACAAGGTAAAGCCAACCCCAATATTTACACCCCAAAATGCCCTCAGTCTCTGTCTCTAACCTCTGTATCTAGTCTTTTCCCACATCCACCAATCCTCTTCCTTCATTGTTCCAGTATAACCATTTGGTGTCCTAAATAGTTTGAACTATTGTGTGTTTCTAAATGGATACATTTGAGAAAATGGTTTTATTCAGGTGAGGTCCTTGGTTGAACTCTCTCACAGGACCGCCTTACAATACTTTCTAACGAGCGTACATGGCTTTGATCTATGACATCAAACCGCTTCTCGATCTATAATGACACATTTTCCCCCCCGTGACCTCTCTGTGTTGTTGATTTAGTTGTCGTCGGGTCACCACAGCAACAAGGACAGCGAGGGGAATTCGAAGAGGTCGAGCTCTCACGGCCAGCTGGGACATCGCAGTAAGAAGACAGGAAGCATTGGCAAGAGCTGCTCCTCTTCCTCTTGCTCCTCCAGTCCCTTCAACACTGGTACAAAGCTAATCCTTTATGAGCCAACTAACCGGCCATTTTGTGTCCAAGCAACTTCTCAGTCAGTTCTGTTTGTGAATAACCAACTCTCTAGTGCAGGACTCTTTGTTTTGGTGTAACTTCACTGTGTTTAGTCTGAACGTGTGTTTTATAATGGTTTAGGTATAACTGCACCCTATAGTGTTGTCTGGTTATTGTGCTGTGTTTAGGTATAACTATGGTGTGTTCCCAGGTGGCGGCTCCCAAGACTTCCTCCCGTTATCCTCTACCTCTCGTTTGGAGCGCGACCCCGACCGAGGAGCGGACGAGCACGGCGCCGAGGAGCCCCGGGACGAGCGGACCAGACGGACAGCGCCTGAGGAAGATGACGAGGAAGAGGAGGAGGAAAAGGAAGAAGAGAAAGAAGAGGAGGAGGAATTGGACAATAGTAAACACCACAACAAGGCCTCTCTGCAGCCCCCGGCCCTGACCCCGGTTGACGGACCTCACGGAGGGTCGTCGCAGGGTCACGAGAGGTCAGAGGGCGAGGCCAACTCTTTCGAGACCAAGGTCACCATCTCCACCTTCGGCTCCATCATGCGCATCACTTCCTCCTCGGGTGGGCTAGGCGGCGGCAGCAGCAAACTCCGCAAACTCTCCTCCTCCTCCTCGGGGGACTACAAGCTTTCCAAGTCGCTTCTCAAGTCCCCGCACCTAGCCACGCCCCCTATACTGGAGGAGGCCACCCTAGAGGAGGACAGGGCCACGCCCCCACCACCACTGCCAACACACCGGGAGAGGAGGCACCGTGGCAACAAGAAGAGCCGGCACGGACCGGGGCGCCCGCGGGGGAGCAAGAACCGGGAGCGGACGGAGAGGCGAGAGGAGGAGTACCGTCAGCACCATCACCACACGGCTCCACCTCCTTCCCTAACCTCCTCCTCCACCTCGTCCTCCTCGCTCTTCCCCAGCTCCTCCTCCTACCTCCCCCACACAGCGTACTCCTCCACCCTGCCCACCTCCTCCCTCTCCTCCTTCCCCTCCTCCTCCCTCCCCCACACAGCGTACTCCTCCACCCTGCCCACCTCCTCCCTCTCCTCCTTCCCCTCCTCCTCCACTTCCTCTAGCGTCAGTTTCTCCACAGGCCGCGGCAATACGCTGCTCGGCTCTGGTGAGTCTCTCACCGGATCCGTCTGAGTGGGCGTAGTCTCTGTGTGGTAGCCCTCTAGCTTCCTGTGTGCACTTGCATGTGGAAATAATACACAGCATTTCTATGTATTGTGGCTGTGGATGATGAACGTACACATTATCAGTATGTGTATTTAGAGATGTTCAGGAAGCAAGATACCTCGTTTAGAAAATGGCGGCCAGATTTAAGCTTGTACGTATTTGCTCTACGGAGAAAGAAAATGATGAAGAGGAGTAACAGATTGAGTAAAAATAAGAGTAAAGAACCCTTGTATGTATAAAGCTTTTTGCTTATGACTTTTTGAGCAGAAGTAGAAGTGCAGACTTTGCACGTGCGTAGTAAATCTTAGGTAGTTAGTGATCTGTGCGCCGTAAAGAGATTTGTTAGATTGTGGTTTTGTGTGTAGTGGCAACAGAGAGAGAATGTGCGTCAATGGCTGTTGACTTCCTGCATTTGCTCTACTCTGACAAGATATGACCTCAACAATTTTAGGTGTGCGGTTGTGTGTGTGTGCATGTGTGTGTGTTCTATAAAGGAATTGCATTTATGAATTAAGTCGGATATTATTCTCTTGGTTAGGAATCTACACCAGTCACGAGGGCCCTCTGTCTTTGAGTGGGGGTGTCTGTAACACCCCTCTGTCGTTGGGCGGAGGCATATGTAGCACCGCCCTCTCATCAGGACTCCTGCCATCTCACGTCTCCACACTGTCACTTCAACCAGTCAACTCTGCCCTCAACACACAGGTACTCCAGAAATTAACATCATGTCTGCGTTAGAGCCTTACCCATACCCGCGACATTCAGACCCTACCCAGGCCCAATCGCTTCTGCCAAATCTAAAATCAGAAATAACTTCCTGCGTTAGTCAATCCATTAGCTGCTCCTCTCTGTCTGTCACGAGCTCCCTGCTCTGCTCATGGCGGCTTTGAGTCTGTGAGTATCCATAGCAACGGCTCTGCTTGGACAACTCTGCTCAATGAGGAGACACGAGAGAGCAGTTAGCTGTTAGATACTTTTCGTCACTCGAAACTCTGTGAAATAATCTCTCCGGCCTTATATTTGATGAGGTTGAAGCACTTCTGACATCATGCTGTGATCTTAGCCAGATATGACTGTACTGCGCAGCAGAGCATGAGCAAATGGCTCAGCTTCAACCATTTTGTGATCAATTTAGTGATACCCAGGCCCTGCCCATACCCTAGTTATTGATGAAAAAACAGGCCCCGCCCGGCCCTAACCCCATGTATGATGTCAGAGCCCGTCGAGCTCGGGTCAGGTAGCAGAGCTATAGTCTGCTGTCCTAATGGCACACTATTACCTACATACAGATGTATGATCTTCAATTGAGCCAGTCTGCTACAGCAGAAAAATGATCCTGCTTCAGCAGGAAATATGAATTATTATGTGGATTTTAATTAATGGACACTTTTGTAGGGGTTGATACATTTTGTCGTAAAGGAGTCTGACATTTGAAAGCGGAAATTACAAACTTCAGGCACCTATTTAAACCTCAAATACACTACAAGTTAAAAATGTCCTGCATCGCAGGAAAGTTCTCCTGCAACAGGTTGATCAAATTAAGATCCTACATCTGTAGTGCACTACTTTTGAGGGCCCTGGTCAAAGTAGTGCACTATGCAGGGAATATATAGTGCCATTTGAAACGCAGCCCATGACTGAGCTTATCAACGATATCATGTTACAACTAAAATAGTATCCCACATGTATTCATTTGCCAGGTAAATGAGATCCTAACTTTGTTCTGTGTGTGTTAAACCCTTGTAGGTGCACCCATGTTCCAGCTCTTCCTACAGCCTCAGCTCCTCTCAGCCGTTTGGCAGGGTCCTTTCTACTGCCCGTACACTGCCCTCACTACTGAGCCAAGCCCAGACCTCACTTCAAGGTAACACACACACACACACACACACACACACACACACACACACACACACACACACACTCTTTAGTGAGATACTTATGTTTGCTCTGAAGTTACATAGGGGAGAGTGGGGTAAATTGAGACAAAGGGGTAAGTTGATCCACCCTTGTTTCTAGGAAACCGTACACAAAATTAATAATTTGACCAAATATCTAGGAAGAGGTCTTCATTTCAGTCTGTGACGGAAGAAATCACTTGGAAAAAGTGGTTAGCAAGTTAGGTAAAAAATAAATTTAAAAAAATCACCAAGTCAAATTAATTTATTGTGTTAGAGGTTTCATGATGCTTGTATCTAAACCAAAGTAGATCATTTTAAGATTGTTCTTTACATCAGTTAGGGTCTCTATAAGCTTCAATATGAGCTCCTAAACCTAGCATGAAAGTACATCCTTGTGTGTGTGGGATAATATAGTCAAAATGTTTCCATGGGGTAAGTTGAGCCAATGGTCATGGGGTAAGTTGAGCCAATGACCATGGGATAAGTTGAGCCAATGGTCATGGGGTAAGTTGAGCCAATGACCATGGGATAAGTTGAGCCAATGGTCATGGGGTAAGTTGAGCCAATGGTCATGGGGTAAGTTGAGCCAATGACCATGGGATAAGTTGAGCCAATGGTCATGGGGTAAATTGAGCCAATGGTTGAGCCAATGGTAAGTTGAGCAAATTGAAGTGTTTTCTTCCCAGGCAGAAAAAATCAAGGCATTTTCTCAGGGATATGAGGTAACAACAGGGCCTTAGGTGTTAAGCCTCTGTTAAAAGATGCTTAAAATTATTAAAAGACAAAAAGCAATTGTGATTGTGTTGAATTGTGTTTGGGAAATAAAGATAGACATGGTTTTAAAAAGGTAGTGGTAATATTTAATTTAGTACAGAAATGTGTATGCGGCTTAACTTACCCTGTCCCAAAGCTCAGCTAAGTTGTGCGAAGAGACCACTTTTTTTGGACAAGCAATCTTTTCAAAACAGAAAGACATACTATATTTCCCTTGACGGAGTGATGCTGAATGTAAAAAAACGGCTCAACTTACCCCACTCTCCCCTACTGTAGCTACCTGGTAGTTTATCGGGATTGCTCTCTCTCCTCTCAGAGTCCGAGATGGACGACTGTCGCTTCCCATGTCACGACAACTCGCCACGAGAGAGCCTTTCCTCACAGTAAGTTTCTCTATGACTCTACTCTCACTGTCACTATCAACACTGTCACTATCAACACTGTTCTCTCTCACTGTCACTATCAACACTTTTATCTTTCACTGTCACTATCAACACTTTTATCTTTCACTGTCACTATCAACACTGTTCTCTCTCACTGTCACTATCAACACTATTATCTCTCACTGTCACTATCAACACTTTTATCTCTCACTGCCACTATCAACACTGTTCTCTTTCACTGTCACTATCAACACTGTTCTCTCTCACTGTCACTATCAACACTGTTCTCTTTCACTGTCACTATCAACACTGTTCTCTCTCACTGTCACTATCAACACTATTATCTCTCACTGCCACTATCAACTGTTCTCTCTCACTGTCGCTATCAACACTATTATCTCTCACTGCCACTATCAATACTATTCTCTCTCACTGTCACTATCAACACTATTATCTCACACTGTCACTATCAACACTATTATCTCTCACTGTCACTATCAACACTGTTCTCTTTCACTGTCACTATCAACACTGTTCTCTCTCACTGTCACTATCAACACTGTTCTCTCTCACTGTCACTATCAACACTGTTCTCTCTCAATGTCACTATCAACACTGTTCTCTCTCACTGTCACTATCAACACTATTATCTCTCACTGCCACTATCAACACTGTTCTCTCTCACTGTCACTATCAACACTGTTCTCTCTCACTGTCACTATCAACACTGTTCTCTCTCACTGCCACTATCAACACTGTTCTCTCTCACTGTCGCTATCAACACTATTATCTCTCACTGCCACTATCAATACTATTCTCTCTCACTGTCACTATCAACACTATTATCTCTCACTGCCACTATCAATACTATTCTCTCTCACTGTCACTATCAACACTATTATCTCTCACTGCCACTATCAACACTGTTCTCTCTCACTGTCACTATCAACACTGTTCTCTCTCACTGTCACTATCAACACTGTTCTCTCTCACTGCCACTATCAACACTGTTCTCTCTCACTGTCGCTATCAACACTATTATCTCTCACTGCCACTATCAATACTATTCTCTCTCACTGTCACTATCAACACTATTATCTCTCACTGCCACTATCAATACTATTCTCTCTCACTGCCACTATCAATACTATTCTCTCTCACTGTCACTATCAACACTATTTTCTCACACTGTCACTTTTACTTTTGTATACTTTACCATTCCGTTTCATTCTGTCTCGTGTACCAACATTATTCCATTTCAGTCTGTTTCTGTTCTCTGTAGCCGTATCCCTGTTCATTTACCACTGTTATTCTCTCAGGTCTCCTATGAGCTGTCTGCCCCTACTGTTTGACCAGAGGGAGGGCGTGGGCCCTGGGGTCAGAGGTCACCCTGAAAACGTCCCTCCATCCAGCTCCCACATAGAGCTCCTCCTGGAGAAGCATGGCAACGGAGAGATGGGTGCCAACAGTAAGTACACTAGGATGCTTTGTGGCAGTCTATAATATATCTTCATTCTCTGAGGATTTTCAGTTTGTCTTTTTTGGGCGATGTGTCTGCCTTTATGACACAGTCTGTCATACACACCCAATGTCAAATGTATTTTTGGACTCTTTGAAGAGGAAGTGGATTCTAATCAACCCGAGTCAGTCTGATACACTTGCTTTAAAATGCGCTGTGCTGTTCAGTGATGATCATTAGTGTATCACAGCAGGTAGCCTAGTGGTTAGAGCGTTGGGTCAGTAACCAAAAGGTAGCTAGTTCAAATCCCTGAGCTGACCAGGTAAAAATCTGTTGTTCTGCCCCTGAACAAGGCAGTTAACCCACTGTCATTGTAGTTATGAATTTTTTCTTAACTGACTTGCCTAGTTACAAAAAAATATTTAAAATAAAATGGCTTAGTATGGAAACTGTAACAAAAAACGAAATTGACTCTAATACAGTGCTCTACACTCACTGTCTTATTTTTTCACTTTCTTTCCTGCCCCTTTTCCCTGTCTCTTCCCCCCTCTCCCTCCCCCTTTCCATCTCTCTCTCTCCTCCAGTTGTAGAGATGCTCCAGTCCCTCCACTCGCTGCAGCAAGAGAACCAGCGTCTCCAGGACCAGATCCTCAGCCTGACGGCCAAGAAGGAGCGGCTGCAGCTGCTCAACGTGGAACTGGCCTGTCCCTTCCCTCCGCAGGTCCACCACTCCCAGCACTCCGCCCAGGGCCTAGCGCCCACCACCACCCACATCAGCTTCCTCTCCTCCGCACACGGTCAGATTCAGAAAACCCTCCTCATTCACCTCCTCTCAGAAGCTTCCCATCCTCCTTACCTCATTCGTTGTTAGAGTTAGTTTGCTCGTCTGGAAAGAGGGTCACCATCCCCAAACACAAACCTTGTTTTTGTCATTATAATCTGGGCAGTTGTGTGTTGTGTTTTTGTAGTCGGTTCCCTGTCCCTGTATCTATATCCCTGTGTGTGTACCTCTCTTGTCCCTATAGACCCCCTCAGCACCAATAAGAGTCCCCTGTCTAAAAGCTGCTTCCTGAATGATACCTCCTTCATCACCTCATCCGAGGTGAGAACCCATTTGTGCCCACCATACCTTACTTAGTACCGACCGTCACCTGAACCCTCTGTGTAGTTAGTTATACAATACTCTTACCCTTTATCCCAAACGGTAGCATTAAAGGGGATATCTGAGTTTCATTTCCAATCTAAAGTGCTGCCTCTACTTGTTTGTACATTGAGTAGCAACGGTCATCTAAATTGTTAAAAATGCAACAGAAGGAGAATGGATGAAGATACTCATCTTACTGGCACGGACAAATAATGAGATTAGGGATTTTGGTGGGAATTCAGGTATTCAATTTATTGTAAAATTTCACTTTTTTTATTAGAATGCACTCATATATAAATGTTCTTATTGTATTAGGTATTTTTGGGGATATTTTGTGTTAAAATAAAGACAATTCTATATGCGTCGTTTGCACAAATACACCGGGTTGATTTGCATGTATGAATAAATTAACATAAAGGGGTGGCACAGGGCTGCAACCCCCAAACACTACCTCTGTTTACCCTACCTGCACTCACCTGCGCTGACTTAACTGCCCCATTAATTACTGTTGTTCTCACGTTCCCTTCCGTAATTCAACAAGTGTGTCAATAGCAGGATACCCTCAGAGTAAAAATCAACACGCTTCGCTCTAGATTACACCTATTTAAACATACTTTACATTTGCGAGATCAAATTAATATCACTATAATCCGAGTGTTCATTTTCGGAAGATGCTTTCATTTCAGAGCCTCTAATTTGTAAACATTTCAACTGTATTAAAGGATTACTTTTTCAAATTCCACAAAAAAATGAACACCCATTAAAATAAAGTTATCTTTCTTGTGATGGAAGTGTCGGTTTTTACAGAATCAATGTAAAGACAATGTATTCCATTGAGCCCATTTTAGCCATTGGCTAAAATGACAGGGGTGTTTGACAGGTCATTACGAACGTTTCCACGGTCGTAACGTTAACAGGAAAAAATGACAGGCACAAGCAAAAGTATGAAAGAGTCGCAGGAGTAAAATGAAAGCAATTAATCCAGCGAAACCCTCAAACACAGGAAATAGATGGGTGAAAAAGACAGATCCTCAGGTGGGCGGGGCATGCGTGTTATTACATTGAGGGAATGTTAATATATGAAATATGGGGAAATGAAACTCACAGATTTCACCTTTAAATGAACCATAACTGTCCTGTTAGTTTTACCCTGTGTTTTTCTCTTCCGACTCTAGGAGCTCCACTGTGGTAGTCCCTCCCGCAGTAGCTCCTCCCTCTCCTTCCAGAGCACTCCGCCCCCTCAGCAGAGTCCCGCCTCCTTCGGCCAGCCCTTGCTGAACGGGCTGGGTGGGCGGGGTTTGACTGACAGCCTGGGGGGCCTCAGTCAGGCCAGCAGTTCCATGGTGGGCGGGCTCATGGCCTCCCTAGCAGGAAGTCCCCAGCTGAACATGAATGGCGTGCTGGGCAGCCTGAACGGAGTGATCCAGTCACCTGTCCAGAATGGCCCCCAGCCCACCCTGCCAGCCCTACGGCCCCAGCCTCCTCCTTTGGGCCCCCAGGCACTGGCACAGGGCCTGCAGCTCCCCAAGAGCATGAGTCCGTGAGTACCTCTCTGTCTGATCACCAGAAAAGTAGAATAGTTGGTGATAGTGTTGGTTGATTGTTTTCTGAGGATGTTGTTTGTTGATTGCTGTTGATCAGTTGTTGTTGTTGTGATAGCCACGGCCATTCTTTTTGTGACAGTGATACATTTGTATATAGTCTGACACTGACAGACATTTCTTGTTGTGACTGGCTGTGCTGACTGATTCTGGTCTAGACTGTTACGGTAATTGATTTTTGTTGTGACTAATGGGTTGGCTGGGTAAGTGTTGTTTGGACTGGAAGTGTCCCATGATGAGTAATATTTAACATGGTTGTGTTTCAGGTCTTCCCTCCTGTCTGAGCAGCAGAAGCAGCTCCTTCTCCAGCAGCACTTCACTCCAGTAATGACTCTACCATGCCTTACAAACACACTCAGACATGCAAACACTTGCAGTACATGTTCTTGATGTTTGGTAACGCAATACAACACAACCATGATGATAAGATGGTTATCATAAGAAGTTAAACTGAAAGAGTATTAATGGATGAATTGTCAGGACCGAAATAAGAGATACAGTTGAAGTCGGAAGTTTACATACACTTAGGTTGGAGTCATTAAAACTCTTTTTTTCAACCACTCCACAAATTTCTTGTTAACAAGAAACAAGTCGGTTAGGACATCTACTTTGTGCATGACACAAGTCATTTTTCCAACAATTGTTTACAGACAAATTATTTCACTTGTAATTCACTGTATCACAATTCCAGTGGGTCAGACGTTTACATACACTAAGTTGACTGTGCCTTTAAACAGCTTGGAAAATTCCAGAAAATGATGTCATGGCTTTAGAAGCTTCTGATAGGATAACTAACATCATTTGAGTCAATTGGAGGTGTACCTGTGGATGTATTTCAAGGCCTACCTTCAAACTCAGTGCCTCTTTGCTTGACATCATGGGAAAATCAAAAGAAATCTGCCAAGACCTCAGAAAAGAATTGTAGACCTCCAGAAGTCTGGTTCATCCTTGGGAGCAATTTCCAAAAGCCTGAAGGTACCACGTTCATCTGAACGCAACTATAAACACCATGTCGACATAACCTGAAAGGCTGCTCAGCAAGGAAAAAGCCACTGCTCCAAAACTGCCATAAAAAAAGCCAGACTACAGTTTGCAAATGCACATGGGGACAAAGATTGTACTTTTTGGAGAAATGTTCTCTGGTCTGATGTAACAAAAATAGAACAGTTTGGCCATAATGGCCATCGTTATGTTTGGAGGAAAAAGTAGGATGCTTGCAAGCTGAAGAACACCATCCCAACCGTGAAGCACGGGGGTGGCAGCATCATGCTGTGGGGGTGCTTTGCTGCAGGAGGGACTGGTGCACTTCACAAAATAGATGGCATCATGAGTGAGGAAAATTATGTGGATATATTGAAGCAACATCTCAAGACATCAGCCAGGAAGTTAAAGCTTGGTCGCAAATGGGTCTTCCAAATGGACAATGACCCCAAGCATACTTACAAAGTTGTGTCAAAATGGCTTAAGGACATTTAAGTCAAGGTATTGGAGTGGCCATCACAAAGCCCTGACCTCAAACATATAGAACATTTGTGGACAGAATTGAAAAAACATGTGCAAGCAAGGCCTACAAACCTGACTCAGTTACACCAGCTCTGTCAGGAGGAATGGGCCAAAATTTACCCAACTTATTGTGGGAAGCTTGTGGAAGGCTACCCGAAACGTTTGACCTAAGTTAAACAATTTTTAAAGGTAATGCTATCAAATACTAATTGAGTGTATGTAAACTTCTGACCCACTGGGAATGTGATGAAAGAAATAATAGCTGAAATAAATCATTCTCTACTATTATTCTGACATTTCACATTCTTAAAATAAAGTGGTGATCCTAACTGACCTAAGACAGGGAATTTTTACTAGGATTAAATGTCAGGAATTGTGAAAACTGAGTTTACTGTATTTGTATATGTATGTAAACTTCCGACTTCAACTGTACATTATTAAAATATAGCTGTGAGCAGCTATGAACGGGGTTCACAGGATGACAAAAAGGACAAGATCAGTTGGATAACAAAGCAAGCATTCGATCACGTAGGAACTTTCTTCCTTATGTGCAATCAGGATTTTAAATACAACACCTGGAGTGAATCTGACATGTGGTTCATGAGATGATTTTGAGCATTCGTGTAACATATGCAAAGAATTAGTTAAGTTTCCTTGTTTTTTTGTTGATATTACCAAATTTAGTGTGGTTCATCTTAGGGATGTCTATGATAGTGATGACAAGTTTCAAGTTGATAGGCCACTGTGGATTGGATTTACAGTGTTTTAACCTCTTGCATCTTGACATTCCGCTAGCGGAACCCCGTTCCGCCAGCGGAACCCCTAGCTAATAGCCAATGGGATCGCATGGTATGAAATACATTTACATTACATTTACATTACATTACATTTAAGTCATTTAGCAGACGCTCTTATCCAGAGCGACTTACAAATTGGTGCATTCACCTTATGATATCCAGTGGAACAACCACTTTACAATAGTGCATCTAAATCTTTTAAGGGGGGGGTTAGAAGGATTACTTTATCCTATCCCAGGTATTCCTTAAAGAGGTGGGGTTTCAGGTGTCTCCGGAAGGTGGTGATTGACTCCGCTGTCCTGGCGTCGTGAGGGAGCTTGTTCCACCATTGGGGTGCCAGAGCAGTGAACAGTTTTGACTGGGCTGAGCGGGAACTGTGCTTCCTCAGAGGTAGGGAGGCGAGCAGGCCAGAGGTGGATGAATGCAGTGCCCTTGTTTGGGTGTAGGGCCTGATCAGAGCCTGAAGGTTCCCCTCACAGCTCCGTAGGCAAGCACCTCACAGCTCCGTAGGCAAGCACCATGGTCTTGTAGCGGATGCGAGCTTCAACTGGAAGCCAGTGGAGAGAGCGGAGGAGCGGGGTGACGTGAGAGAACTTGGGAAGGTTGAACACCAGACGGGCTGCGGCGTTCTGGATGAGTTGTAGGGGTTTAATGGCACAGGCAGGGAGCCCAGCCAACAGCGAGTTGCAGTAATCCAGACGGGAGATGACAAGTGCCTGGATTAGGACCTGCGCCGCTTCCTGTGTGAGGCAGGGTCGTACTCTGCGAATGTTGTAGAGCATGAACCTACAGGATCGGGTCACCGCCTTGATGTTAGTGGAGAATGACAGGGTGTTGTCCAGGATCACGCCAAGGTTCTTAGCACTCTTGGAGGAGGACACAAGGGAGTTGTCAACCGTGATGGCGAGATCATGGAATGGGCAGTCCTTCCCCGGGAGGAAGAGCAGCTCCGTCTTGCCGAGGTTCAGCTTGAGGTGGTGATCCGTCATCCACACTGATATGTCTGCCAGACATGCAGAGATGCGATTCGCCGCCTGGTTATCAGAAGGGGGAAAGGAGAAGATTAATTGTGTGTCGTCTGCATAGCAATGATAGGAGAGACCATGTGAGGATATGACAGAGCCAAGTGACTTGGTGTATAGCGAGAATAGGAGAGGGCCTAGAACAGAGCCCTGGGGGACACCAGTGGTGAGAGCGCGTGGTGCGGAGACAGATTCTCGCCACGCCACCTGGTAGGAGCGACCTGTCAGGAAGGACGCAATCCAAGTGTGGGCCGCGCCGGAGATGCCCAACTCGGAGAGGGTGGAGAGGAGGATCTGATGGTTCACAGTATCAAAGGCAGCAGATAGGTCTAGAAGGATGAGAGCAGAGGAGAGAGAGTTAGCTTTAGCAGTGCGGAGAGCCTCCGTGACACAATGAAGAGCAGTCTCAGTTGAATGCCCAGTCTTGAAACCTGACTGATTAGGATCAAGAAGGTCATTCTGAGAGAGATAGCAGGAGAGCTGGCCAAGGACGGCACGTTCAAGAGTTTTGGAGAGAAAAGAAAGAAGGGATACTGGTCTGTAGTTGTTGACATCGGAGGGATCGAGTGTAGGTTTTTTCAGAAGGGGTGCAACTCTCGCTCTCTTGAAGACGGAAGGGACGTAGCCAGCGGTCAAGGATGAGTTGATGAGCGAGGTGAGGTAGGGGAGAAGGTCTCCGGAAATGGTCTGGAGAAGAGAGGAGGGGATAGGGTCAAGTGGGCAGGTTGTTGGGCGGCCGGCCGTCACAAGACGCAAGATTTCATCTGGAGAGAGAGGGGAGAAAGAGGTCAAAGCACAGGGTAGGGCAGTGTGAGCAGGACCAGCGGTGTCGTTGGACTAAGCAAACGAGGATCGGATATCGTCAGCCTTCTTTTCAAAATGGTTGACGAAGTCATCCGCAGAGGGGGGGGGGAGGATTCAGGAGGGAGGAGAAGGTAGCAAAGAGCTTCCTCGGGTTAGAGGCAGATGCTTGGAATTTAGAGTGGTAGAAAGTGGCTTTAGCAGCAGAGACAGAAGAGGAGAATGTAGAGAGGAGGGAGTGAAAGGATGCCAGGTCCGCAGGGAGGCGAGTTTTCCTCCATTTCCGCTCGGCTGCCCGGAGCCCTGTTCTGTGAGCTCGCAGTGAGTCGTCGAGCCACGGAGCAGGAGGGGAGGACCGAGCCGGCCTGGAGGATAGGGGACAGAGAAAATCAAAGGATGCAGAAAGGGAGGAGAGGAGGGTTGAGGAGGCAGAATCAGGAGATAGGTTGGAGAAGGTTTGAGCAGAGGGAAGAGATGATAGGATGGAAGAGGAGAGAGTAGCGGGAGAGAGAGAGCGAAGGTTGGGACGGCGCAATACCATCCGAGTAGGGGCAGAGTGAGAAGTGTTGGATGAGAGCGAGAGGGAAAAGGATACAAGGTAGTGGTCGGAGACTTGGAGGGGAGTTGCAATGAGATTAGTGGAAGAACAGCATCTAGTAAAGATGAGGTCAAGCGTATTGCCTGCCTTGTGAGTAGGGGGGAAGGTGAGAGGGTGAGGTCAAAAGAGGAGAGGAGTGGAAAGAAGGAGGCAGAGAGGAATGAGTCAAAGGTAGACGTGGGGAGGTTAAAGTCACCCAGAACTGTGAGATGTGAGCCATCCTCAGGAAAGGAACTTATCAAGGCGTCAAGCTCATTGATGAACTCTCCAAGGGAACCTGGAGGGCGATAAATGATAAGGATGTTAAGCTTGAAAGGGCTGGTAACTGTGACAGCATGGAATTCAAATAAGGAGATAGACAGATGGGTCAGGGGAGAAAGAGAGAAAAACAACTAAAATAACACAGTTCAATTTTCTCAAACATACGACTATTTTACACCATTTTAAAGATAAGACTCTCGTTAATCTAACCACATTGTCCGATTTCAAAAAGGCTTTACAGCGAAAGCAAAACATTAGATTATGTTAGGATACAACCACAGCAAAAAACAACAACACAGCCATTTTCTTAGCAAGGACAGTCTTTTTCAAAGCAAGGTTAGCCGTCCAAAAGCACAAAACCAGCTAAAATTATGCACTAACCTTTGACGATCTTCATCAGATGACACTCCTAGGACATTATGTTAGACAATACATGCTTTTTTTGTTCCATCAAGTTCATATTTATATTTTTAAAAAAACATTTTACATTGGCGCGTAACGTTCAGAAAATGTATTCACCCCAAAATTTCCAGTGAATGTACAAAAATACTCATCATAAACGTTGACAAAATACATAACAATTATTTTAAGAATTATAGATACAGTACTCTTTTATGCACCCGCTGTGTCAGATTTCAAAATAACTTTACGTAGAAAGCACATTGTTCAATATTCTGAGTACTGAGCACCATGCTATTCAGTTAGCCGTCCAGCCACGGCATCCCCAAAACGCTGAAATATGTTAAAAATATTATCTTACCTTTGCTGATCTTCGGCTGAATGCACTCGGAAGGTCTCCCACTTCCACAAGAAATGTTCATTTGTTCGATAAAGTCCATAATTTGTCGAAATAAATCAGTTTTGATGGCGCGTCCAGATCCCCATTCCAAAATGTATCTATCCACCGTCGACGAAAAGTTATAAAGTTCCCTCAGCGTTTGTAGTAACATGTCAAACCATGTTCAAAATCAATCTTTATTGTGTTATAATCGTAGAATTGCAATAATATTCCAACCGGAGAATAGCAGATTCATTACAAAAGAAAAAGAAAAATGGCTAATCCTTCGTGAGCGCGCACGAGGTAAGGCAATGACCCCAGCCCGACCACATACTCTTCCGGGTATTATTCAATCAAATTGCATTGTAGAAGCCTCAAACGAGGTTCTAATGACTGTTGACATCTAGTGGAAGCCATAGGAAGTGCAATATGACATCACAGACACTGTATTTTAGATAGAACTTCATTTGAAATGACTACAACCCTCTGAGGTCCAACTTCCTGGTTGGATTTATCTCAGGTTTTTGCCTGCCATATGAGTTCTGTTATACTCACAGACATCATTCAAACAGTTTTAGAAACTTCAGAGTGTTTTCTATCCAAATCTACTAATAATATGCATATCCTACCTTCTGAGTCTGAGTAGGAGGCAGTTTAATTTGGGTGTGTTTTTCATCCGGCCGTGAAAATACTGCCCCCTATAGTGAAGAGGTTAAATGGACGTGTAAAATCAGATTTTTTATTTGGAGCTAGGCTTGTTAGGGGGCGCTACAGGCTGGAGCTGTATAGGTTGAGGTTGGATAGGATGAGTCTGGGGGTGAGGTGGCAGAGGTGATTGGTAGGGGGCGGCTGCAGCCCTGGAATGGCAGCCCACTGCTGGTGGTTCAGGTGTTGCCTGAGCTTGATCAGGTGTAGCTAATGCCAACGCTGGGAGCTGCGTTGGTGTATTGTTTTGGACTGGAATTTGTGCTCGAAGGTGCCATCTGAAACCTCAGCTTCTCCAAAATTACGCCATGATTTTTGACAGTTGTCTTTAAAGCGTGCATCATAGCCAGGAGCTGTTGGATTGGATTGTCCTGACCTATGATGGACGAGGTCATGAGTTGTCTTTGGTGTCCGGTTATGGGGGTTGGACCTGGATGAGGGTTGAACTTTGAAGTCTCCCTCTTGTTCCTACTCAGATTCTTTGTACTTTCTGTGCAGGGGTGATAATGATGAAGTGAAAACATGTTTTTAGAAATGTTTGCAAATGTATTGAAAATGAAATACAAAAATATCTCATTTACATAAGTATTCACACCCCTGAATCAATACATGTTAAAATCACCTTTGGCAGCGATTACAGCTGTGAGTTTTTCTGGGTAAGTCTCTAAGAGCTTTGCACACCTGGATTGTACAATAGTTGCACATTATTATTTTAAAGCCAGTTTAAGTCAAACTGTAAGTATGCAACTCAGGAGCATTCAATGTCATCTTGGTAACCAACTCCTGTATATATTTGGCCTTGTGTTTTATGTTATTGTCCAGCTGAAAGGTCAATTTGTCTCACAGTTTCTGTTGGAAAGCAGACTGGTACTCAGTGATGTGTTGTGTTGGATTTTCCAAAACATAACGCTTTGTTTTCAGGACATAAAGTGAATTTCTTTGCACTTTTACTTTAGTGACTTAATGCAAACAGGATGCATGTTTTGGAATATGTTTACTCTGTACAGGCATTCTTCTTTTCCCTGAGCGGTTTCCTTCCTCTCCGGCAACTGAGTTAGGAAGGGCGCCTGTATCTTTGTAGTGACAGGGTGTATTGATACTCCATCCAAAGTGTAATTAATAACTTCACCATACTCAAAGGGATATTCAATGTCTGGTTTTTTGGGGGGGGGGGGGGGGTTGCTCATCTACCAATAGGTGGCCCTTATTTGCCAAGCATTGGAAAACCTCCCTAGTGTTTGTGGTGTTTGAAATTCACTGCTAAACTGAGGGACCTTACAAATAATTGTATGTGTGGGGTACAGAGATGAGGTAGTCATCCAAAAATCATCATAAACACTATTGTTAGTCCATGTAATGTATTATGTGACTTGTTGAGCAAGAGCAGCTTTTTACTTCTGAACTTATTTAGGCTTAACAAAGGGGTTAAATACTTGACTCAAGACATTTCAGCTTTTCATTTATTAATTTGTAAACATTTCTAAAAACATAATTCAATTTCCACATTGTGGGGTATTGTGTGTAGGTCTGTGACACAAAATGTAATCCATTTTAAATTTGGGCTGTAACACAACAAAATGTTGAAAAAGTCCAGGGCTGTGAATACTTACTGAAGGAACTGTACATACAAACCTTCAAGTCTCTAGGACAAAGGGGGCGGTGGATATAACTGTTTAAGTGAGACTGCTTATAACAGTGCCACCTATAGGCCAATCGGTGCCATTCTTTTTGCCCAAGTTATTCATGGCCTCTAGTTTCTCTGTTCCAAATAATTTTTTTAAGTTACCAATCTGATTGGCTGTTAACCCCTAATTATTCAATGAGTGTGACCATGGCCAGGTTTATTTTGGTCCCAAAAAATAAATGGAGAAAAAAAACCAGCATATGCTGCAGTCTTTTTTTGGCCCAGCACCGGTGGATTAATTTTGGATGTGCATATCACTACCCATTTTCAAGTCCCTTATCTCTTGGGCTGTGTGTGTCTCAGGAGCAGCAGGTGGTGGTCTATCAGATGCTGCAGCAGCAGCGGCAGAGGGAGCTACAGCGCCTCACGCTGACCGGGGCCCTCACCTCCACCCCCACTGCCCAGTCCCCCAACCTGGGGGCCTCGCCCCTGCAGGGTGGCCAGGGAAACCCCCTCTTCGGCCTGCAGGAGAATGCGCTTCACAAGCCCGGGGTGAGTGCCGATATGCAGTTGTTCGAGACTCCTTATTTGAATAGGCCATTGTATATGTCAATTCTTGATCAACTGAAGCTTTAAAGAATAAACTTCTTTCTAGGAGGTTGACTTGCTTTGTAATGCTGTTAAACCTGAGGATATATTGTAGGTGTATACTCCATAAATGTTAATAAATGTATGTGTGGGCCAAACATCTAAACTCACGGGTCAGTTTTAAATGTGTTTGATTTCAGGGGGTGGGAGAGAAGGGCGGAGACAAGAATGGCTGATATGTTATCTTCGTGTCTGAACTGTTGCAGCTATAACAGCAGCTATAACAGCAGCTATAACAGCAGCTATAACAGGGGAAAGGAAAGTAATTGAGCTGTTCCATCAGAAACTAATGTCACCTTTAATCTCCATCTGAAAGACTCTTGAACTCTCTGTCTTCTATCATCTCTGTCGTTCCCCCTCTTTTATGAATGTATAATGGCATCGATTTAAATGGTTATGGGTTTTTTTTATGCATTGAATTCCTTTTATTTGAAGATGTTTTTTTCTTCTAGGTCTGTATGTGTGTAGGCAGCTTTCAGAGAGCATGAATACAGTGGTCTGTAATTGAATTGCACTAATCTGTTAACTAGACCAATTGGGTTCACTCTTGTAGCAAGAGCCAGAGATTCTGGTGTCCTGACGGTAAATGTGGAGAGCATTGGGGTCCAGCATAGAAATTGGACTTTGGTAATCAATTCCAAATCAACCCCTAGCCGCTACTCTCAAGGCACTTCCTGAGATCTGAAATGATTAGATGGGCGTAAACAATATGATGACTATTCCACCTAGCCAATCAGAAGGCGTGGTAAACTTTAAACCTATCCAATCCTTTTAGATCTACTGTAGTGCCTATGGGTAGGGCTAAGTGTCGACTTGGAATTTGGGTGTGAGTGTTTTAGGCCAAAGTGTCCTTAGGCCATAACTTTACTGAAGCACTGACCCTCCACTTAAAGCAATTATACCCCTGTGGAACCAATGTATCCCTCCAAACATTCTTGTTGAGGACAATCTGTCTGAGACCTCTCTAAACATCAACTGTCTTCCTCAAGGTCTGTCTTCCTTTAATTTTCTTCCCTCCCATATATTGTACAACTATGATATTCCCATTCGATCCTATTAAACGTCACAGCTACAGGCTGGCATCAAATGATCTGGGGACTGGCATTGATAGTGTAGAGTGCGAACTATGCCTCAGTCCACCCCTGAGAATTTAGAGAGAATGTTTGATGTTCAATATGTGTGCCGCTGCCAAGATTAATCAAACGAAACCAAACATTTGAAAATTGTCCCAAGTAAATATGTAAGAAATTAATATTTTTGTTTCCTCAACCCATGTGTACTTTGCTGATAAAGAACCTAATAAGGGACATTTGGATACTTGGAACTGATAAGTTAATGATTGATTAGTATGAATATTTTGCACTCTGTCCTGAAGTGTTAGTGTTTTCTTATTTGTTTCTGTTGTACATATTGTTCTGTTGATGCCCGGAAAACTAGTTGTTCTTTTAGCAATACTGTATAGTTGTCAATGCCTTAAAATAACGCTAGAATTACTGAGGAAAATCAACTCACCCTTAACAGCCAAAAGGCAGCTTCTTTTGTCTTATTCATTTCTTAATCTAGTTTTTGTTCTGGATACATTTACCGCTATTTCAGATTTAGGCGAAAGCATTCTTTTCAATCTTACCATTTATACTATCGATAGGCAACGGTGATAATGTCAACAATTGTAAAATGAAAATATGTTTATTGGTAAGTCTCAAATCATCTGTAATTGTGTCTTAAGATGCTGCTCAATGTTCTGTTTTTTTTAGAAGAACTGACAAGCAACATCCCGTGTTAGATGGTATCACTTTACTTTGTCGTAAGATCTATAAAATGCTGTCATAGTAATGACATAGCAGTCATGGTATTTGTGACCATGTTCTTATACAATTGTGACTCAAACTCTTATTGGTTTCATCAGGTCAGTGTTGATTCAATTGTCATCAGGTGACTTTATCTGTTCTGTTATGATACGACTGCCTATGTCATCTGTTACGTCAATCTAATAACACTATTATGTACAGTATGTCTTACTACTGAGATCATGATGTCAAGTTATAAATGTTACCATTCAGAACTCATAGGCAACTCGGGAACTCTAATATGTAACTTTCTTTACTGCCTGCTGCATCTACTTTCTTGTGTGGCACATAATAACAGGTCCTTCTGTGCTGGGATCAAGCTAATCTATTAACAATGGCCATTCTCCCAGGTCTTTTAACTCACTGTTAGACTGGAATAATATTTTTACTTTGTGGTGTTCATTACTCATCTTATTTGATCATTTCCTCATTTAACTATGGTCAAAGATCATTTCCAAATGTGTGTTAGTTTTCTGTTTGCAACCTCGATATTGACCTCCCGTACATGTGATATCGGTAAGTAATAGATCAGTTCTGTTTTTGTTGTTAGTTGTCAGTGAGGAACTTTCAAGCGACTATGTTAGTTGGTAAAATACTGTAGCAACAAGACTATAGGAGAATGTTAACGCTGATAACACATAAGCCTATTCCTCCATATTGACAGGACTTCCAAAGGAGGTCTGCGGTTGAACAAGTACGTCCTTATGAGTTGTTATACGATTAAGGTAAAAATCTAGGAAAGAACATGTCGAAGAGGTTGTTTTGACTGAAAGAGTACCGCGAAGGAATCTTGAAAGGGAATCTTTCCCATGTTGCACTGGGGCGATTTAGCCCAATAAATGTAAATCTTTTTTTATATATATACTTTTGTTGTTTTTTTATTGTTTGAGTGCAAATTGTATACTTAAATGTGTTTGTGTATAGACACATTCATTTTCTAAGCTTTGAAGTTTGGGTAACCAAGATAATCCATGTTATTATGTACGTATGTTGTTATGTGTATCTGTTATGTATTACATCATATTTAAGCACCTCTCTCTCAATGAAGTTTGACGAAAATGGAACTAACTTCTTGGGACATAAAATGCATGAAATGCAGTTAAGTCTCGCAAATCAGTAGCTAAATACCAAGTTTGACTACGCATAGTTTTTAAATGCATTGTTCTCAAAAATGTTTTATGAAATTTAAATTGAGCACTGCATTTAAGAAAAGACAAGCATTGTTGTCAATGTACAGTGTATTTGTTAGAGAGAATTAATCAACAATGAATTTGCCAATATTCAGATTTAATGCCCTGTAAAGTATTTTGATATTTTTGTGTAAAAATTAAAAAGGTACAATTAAGACGACCTAATTTTTACTGTCAATAAATGTATTTTACTGAGTTGATTTGCATGTTCTCTTGGTTTCAAAGCTTTATTTACAGACCGCAGCATTGACAAAGTCCTTGTGTGCATCACTTACTTGAAGCAGCCTGTCATAATGCCTTCATGAACCAGTCATAACAGTGAAAGAGAGCGGTTCTCCAGTTGGGCTGGTCTGTGACGCACCGACACATTTTCCAGTCAGAGGAATAAGGCAACCTCACAGAGTGTTACACACAATAGAAAACTTTATTTCCAGAGGACATAGGTATGAGATGGATGTGGTTCTGAGTAATAGCACAAGAGAAATTATAATATTGACTGTATATGGCAGGGATGTCAAACATAAGGCCTGAGGGGGTCCAATCCGGACCACAGGTGGTTTGAGTAATAAAACACCTGCAGCTGAATTCTTTGGGTGGGGGTGGGTTTATCTCAATATACTTTAAAATGACTAAAACAAAAATGGAAACTGTAGAAATGATAATGGACCTATATTTATACAGTTTCTTGACTGTCCAACTCGCTAACAATCACTAGACAGTCAGGGAGCATCGGAAACACACAAAAAAACAATGAATAGAATACACATTTTGCCATTCTTATATGTTTAGCAAATTTTGATGGCAAGGAAATACAGTATAACCAATTTTCAGTGTGGACCTCCGGACCTTGTTGAAAACAGAATGCGGCCTCCGGGGTAAAATGAGTTCGACACGCATGGTATAAGGAGATAGTGACATAAGCAAAGGACTGCATAACACATAGATAGCATCAACTACTATTAACAACTGGCAATCGTAACAACCAACTGTAAATGCATAAGTTTCAATAACAACATCGCTCACTTCTATCCACGCACTCCATCACTCTTGTCCACCTGGAGAGAGACTGAGGAGGCTCTGACCTAAGCCGGCAGAAGGACTGTCGGGTCTTCTGCCCCCTAGCAACCTATCGGTGGCCTGCCAGGCCTGGTAGCGGAAGTCACCAGGAGTTTGGGGAGACAGATTATGTCCTGGGATGGGATGGGCCATTTTGATGGGAGTGGGAGACACAACAAAAATCTGAATTCATCATGCGGGGCTACACTTGCTCACGGGCCTGCGTACCCACATGTCCCTGCCCTAGTCTCTCTGGCACCGTCAGGTGATGGGTGGAGTGCGCTGCATGAAGTTATAAAACTCAAAGGCGGGGGAATCCGTAACAATAACAGTGTCATGAATCAGTCAAAACACTGTAGAAGCAAAGGTGTTGTCTAGCTTGATCATGTTGGAGTTATATTGGATACCTGTTGATTTATAAGAACCCTGTGATTTGATTGCACAGAACATTTTATGCTGAGGAAGAAAAAACTGCAGTGATGATTGATCTCTGAAAGTGAAACCTATCTGTGCTCACCCTGTAGGAAAACAAACTGCATTCTCGAGGTATTTAGATGTTGTAGTACAATACATTTTATGGTCTGTAGAATGTGTTATAATGCAGCTCTTGCCAACATGGCCAGGTGGCTCAGGAGCACCTCTACAAGAAGACATGTAGGATTGGTGACATAGAGATAGATAGAGACAGAGGTGAAAGTAAGGTGATATGGTCCCGGCAAAATAAATAGTGGGGGTAGGCTATATCGGTAAAACATGAGCAAAAAATATTAATCTATGCTATTACACCACTTTTTATAATTACCGCATGTCAGAGCCATGAAAAGTTAGTGAATGGACTTGAAAACAGGTGGTACGATCCGAAATGGTACGATGTGGTTAGATGAGAATACTGACATTTTTGCCAAGGCAGAGATGAGTGGCTGACACCGAGACACTCACGGACAGCAGTGGACGCACAAATTCTGGCCTAATGGAATCCAAAAATGTCAATACACTTTGTGTTTTGTGTAACAGATGTCTCTTTCCATTCAACACTGTTGGAGGCTGGAAATATTTTGCAAGTGGATGAAAGTGTGCAGGTAGTCTAGTAAAGGAGCATTTTGAAGTGATTATTTGACAATCAGATGAAAATATCATGACTGCTTGTGTTTATGCCACAATAAAAGGTAATACTTAAAAAAAATTAAATGACAAATCTTTACGACTAGGCCCACAGAGATCCTATTGAATTAATAAGGATTCTATATGTAATTATATGATTAGGCCCATAAACATGTTTGCACATATAGGAGGTCCCATACAGTGAATAAATTAATTCTACTGTCACCCCTGGATAGAGGATTCCTCTTTATATCTGTAGATTATAGCGTCTGTGACAGCATGGGAAGCGCCATTGAGGCTACAACCCATAGGAAAACCCACCCAGTTGACTAATTTGACGACTTTAAAATGGCGTAAGTATGACGGAAACCCTCAATGGCGCAGCCCATGCCAAAACAGCGTTTTGGCCACTAGAGGCCTCTATCATTCTCTATGATTGGTGATGACTTATATGGTAGTGGACTTCGGCCTAGGGGCGTCTTTTGCCATTTACAGGCCAATAGTTTACCTATCTGTGCTACAATTATTGGCATTGGCGGTATAATCCCATTTGGAAGTTAATACTTGTTGTGCGTCTTTTTAATGTTGTTTTTTTGTGTTTAAAGGGTGAAGTGAAAGCTACTGGAGATTATTTTCTTTGACTTTTCTTAGGAGGCAGCTTTACTAAAAGGCTGAACCGTCTACGGGGAAATTTACTAAGACGTTCGCGTGCCTTTTCAGGAAGAATGAACGTGATCATAGGAACAATGCGTAATGGAACCACGGCGACTTTGAGGCAACCTCGGCTATTTGCGGCTGTTGTCAGTTCAAGGGTAAGTATAAAGTCAAGGAAAATCAATGTTTGTATGTAGGTCGCTTGTGAGTATTGACTGCAAGTGCAATAGTTACAGAATAACACCTTTTGGCAGCTTTCTGTTGCGATCTGGATTCCAGGCTCTCTATAAAGCCTCACTAAAATAGTTCAAATAGACGATATGATTATCAAAGTATTACTGTTGACATGTGCATTTGAATAAAATATATGTCTAGATTCTAGCGTTTTAAAGACAAATTGTAAGGCATTGTATGAAATAGCAACATGTTGTACATAGTAGATAAAGGAAGGGCAGCTGTTCAAAGAAAACCTGTATAGTCATTAGAGAACACCTTATTCACCTATGGCACAGATATGCCATTCATAAGGAAGTGAAGCAGCATTGTGCCATTAAATCTCAACCTTTAATGAAATAATTGATCTAAGGCAAAGTTCAACAGTAATTTGGCAGGTCCACTGAATAGGCTACTAAATTCCAAGTTACATTCAGATAGTAAGTTCTCCTAGTGCTGGATTGGAACAAAAACAGATTTTTAACTCAGGCCCCCCATTTCTATCACAAGCACTGTTCATGACACAAACTGTTGTTGTTGGAGAGACATTTTTTGTTGCATGTTTAAAGATGATTTCCTGCAATTCTACACATTTTGTCATGGGGTATACATCTTTTGACATTTTAAAGCAAATTTTCTTGCAATTCTATATATTTTGCCATGTCTAATGTGTATTCATGTGATATTGTGTGACTCAACCATAACTACAAAATCTTTGGACTAAAAAACCTAGCTACAAAACGTTAGCTGACATGGGCTAGTTGATCTGGACATTTCTGACAAGTTATAAATAGCTCTCTAAGGTACGCAATAACTGACATGACAAGAGGAATACTGATGATGCACTACCTAATTTCTAAATTTCACCTTGCGCATTCTACTATTACAACTCCCCCACACACCCCTGCCACAGTTTGGGAACCACTGCACCATGAGTTCTCAGTGCCAGGATGAACACTGCTGTCATATGACAAGCATAAGCAATGCACTATTATTGTGTGACTAATCTAAACTACTACTTCCTCAGATGCAGTGCTCCACTCAGACCGATAAGCCTGTTGTCGCTGCCAAGATGCCTTTCAGGGTGAAAGTGACTGCAGGCAAACGCTACGTCTGGTGTGCCTGTGGACATAGCAAGAAACAGGTGGGTGTTAGGCATTGAAGGTTAAAATTCATGCCCATGCAGGGCTCTAACCGGTACCCTAGTTATTGATGAAAAAAAAAAGAGGCCCGACCCTAACCCGATGTATGTCGGGCTCGGGTCGGGTAGCAGAGTTCTAGTTCAAAGCATTGAATGTAAAAAAAAAACTAAAAAACTAAAGGATTAGGACTGATGAGCCAAAATTGACGCAATATTAACCCTTTCCTTTTCCAGCAGTAGTGATGTAGGCCTGTGTGCTCTTTTTAGGTCTTCTACATGAGAATAATGTCTCAGATTGTAATCTGTGCTATAATTAACAAATTTAAATCAGTGAAACAATAGCACTGACAGTCTTTCTCTCTCGCTCTCGCCCTTTCTCTGTCAGCCCTTCTGTGACGGTGCTCACAAGACTAAAGCACCCAGCATCTCTCCACGACACTTCACTCCTGAGAAGGACAGCACCCTTATGCTGTGTGCCTGTAAGCAAACCAAAAATGCACCTTACTGCGATGGCACACATTTCAAGGTCATCTTCCAGCATCTAGTCAGCTCAGTGAAAAAAGCGTTTAAAATGAATAACTTTTAAAAAATGGCATGACGCAGCTAATTTCCTTATAACTGTACTGCCTATATTCATTGTTCATAAATCACTTGTTGACAAACATTTTATTTATGATAAATGGACAAAGGCATTTACGTTTTGTCACTGTCCATAAGGGAATAAATGGCCTACTATTTCAATACACATTTTGTCATTCTTATATTTTTTTCCTTAAACCATGCGTTCTTTTGAGAAACATGCTGGCGTCTGGCAAGTTCATATAGCTGATATATGATGATCGTTTTTAAACTAAGTTAATGAGTAAAAAAATATAACCGCTTTTAACCCAACCCCTCCGAAAGACACACATACAGGTTTTGGAGAGTTGCGGGGGGGGGCTGCCACGCTGGGCACTCGGGGAGTTGTTGTTGTGAGGGTTAAGTGCCTTTCTCAAGGGCACAACAGTAGGCAAATGGCATCTAGGAATTTGATACCAGCAACCAATGGTTGTCAGCTCACTTCCCGCCAGATCTTTCCAGTATGACCCGAGATTCAAACTCGCAACCCTCCGGCCACTGTCTCACCTCTCTAACCACCAGGCTACCTGCTGCTTGGTCATGTTGTCAACAAGGCAGCACGATGCATCGTCCAGAAACCTATACAACATCTCTTTTCCATAAAATATATGTTTGTTTTTTCAAACTAGTTTTCATTGGGAAGGCAGATAAAGCATTTTTATCAAAAGCAATCATTTTGGCTGTGTTTATACAGGCATCCCAATTCTGATATTCTGCCCAATTATTGGCAAAAGATCTGATCTGATTAGTCAGAAGAATAATAATTGGGCAAAAAAATCTGAATTGGGCTGCCTGTGTAAACACAGCCTTATGCATGTGAAAACAGACTCCTACTCATTACTCCACGTTCTTAATCTAGTCTAGTCTGTCACTTTTGTTTTGAGACGACTTGTCATGGGCTTTGAACGGGGAACCTGGTTTACGCTCCAGCCTGGTCTCATAGACTAGAGACGTAACATTGTAAATCCGGGACACTCAAATGAGTATGATAAGTTGCATAAGACAGAGGATTACTTAAAGAAAATATAAAGTAGGGTGGTTGGTTGGTCAGGGGTGGATAGGAGGGTATATTATGCGAACATCAAGCAACCCAAAGGTTGCATTTTCAAATCTGATCATGGACAACTTTACAACTACAACATGTTAGCTAACCCTTCCCCTAACCTTGACCCTAACACCAAGTCTAGCTAGGTTGCCACCTACAGTAGCTAACATTAGCTACAACAAATTGGAATTCTTAACATATCAAACGTTTAACAAATGTGTAGCATATTGTACGAATTGCAAGAAGTAACATTATACAAATTGTAATCTGTAACGTATCATACGAATTGGATTATGGACACCTGCAAATTAATACATACCATACGAAATGTAACGTATATTAATTGAGTGTCCCGGATTTACGTTTACTATGTTACATCCAAGGGCGAAAATCTGATGTCAACTTTGGAGGGGACCATTACATGAAATTCTCTCAAGAGCAATTCCTGAGGGGGACACCAAAAGTAGTGCTGTAACACAAATAGCCTACATTGTAATATGTTAAATGTATATTGAGGAATCAATTATTACTACTGGATAATTGATAGTGATTTAACTGAAGGGTTGTCCCAACTTGTTCAAATCATTATAATACTACTACTAATAATAGTTATGGCAGTGTTCCTTATCAGTCCAGTATGTATGCAGGTATTTGTATTTACAACCAGCAATGCCAACAATGGCCAGTAGGTGGGAATGGTACTGTACACTGTACGGGTGCAGTTTTCGTAAATACAATGAGCATGGTGCGATCTCATCTAAAATCTCCATTGAGAACCATCACAAAGTTGGTCTCAGTATTGAATTGACCTATTTTATTTGACATTTTGTGATATTTAATGACTATATAAATGTGTGCCACTGGCCTGAGTCTACTACAATAGCTTTACAAGAACAAAAAGCTCAAAATAAGTACAGTTCCAAAAGCGAAAGAACTACTTTAATGAATAACCAAATAAATCAACCAAAATATCCTTCAAAAATACTTATTTATTGTTCAGTCAGTGTCTCAACACTTCACAACAGCTATGGACAAGTATATCACACAACATCTACCCCTGAGTCCAGGTTGCAAGCTCAGGAAGCAGCCCAGTTCCAAAACGAATTCACTTTTCACCTGGTGAAATTCTTTCCACCGGGGTAACCCGCGGCAGATAATCGAATCCCCTCAATGCTGCGCATCTTGCTTGGAGAGAAGCCGGGTGCAGCGGCCCACGTGACTGATTCCGGAATCTACCTCTACGTGACCAGCTGTTAGCTACACAAAATCTCTGCTCGTCCTTAACCCAGGTTCAGATGACGTTTGTTGTTGATGCCATTTTCATTTTGTTGCTAATTGTCTGTCACTAATATGAATACGTTGAATCAGAAAGGCTTTATTTGGTTGTAAATAACAATATACAGAGCAGCAGACTACTTACGCACACACAGCCAAACATTAACACAATCATATCAGGCAGAGTGCGCAAATTGGTTTCAGCAACCTTGATACAACCTTGGATATGGCCGATTATTACCGCCCCAAAGGTAAGCAAACGATTAAAGTCTCAAGGAAGACGTTTGACACGGTCAACAACAACCACAAATCTGTCTTGTGCATGTAAACAAGTTGTCTTTGGTTACAATGTTGCAACGGCAGCCTGCAAATCAAATGTTGGGTTACAATGTTGTGGAGTGAGGATTTACTCCTACTCTATAGCATTGGGAGGAAGTGATTTAAAAAATATATATTTTCCATTTTCTTGTTTGCTGACCACACATAGGCATTTGTAGGATTCATTCACTGCATTTGCATAAAGGAAATCTGTTTTGCGACACTAAATCTGAAACTTACGTCACAGGTCCAGCGCTCCACTCTATCCACTGAGCCTGTCGTCGCTTCCAAAAAGCCTTTCAAGGTGGAGCTTGTCACTCATGGTGCGCTTGTGGACACAACAAGAAATAGGTGAGGGCACTACAATCATGTTGGCCACCATGCGCACAACGCTCTGCCCATCGCTCTTCTTTCATTGAAACGGGTTCATCAAACTCTGGATCAGATTGGCATTAGCATACCAAAGCAGCAGATTATTCAGTAATGTCCCCAGAATCTAGCAGCAGTAACTAATTTCGCATTAGAGGTACTCAATCACTGGCTTGTTTCTCCCATCTTTCTGTCTTAGCCTTTCTGTGATGGAACCCACAAGACTAAAGCCCAGGGCCTGATGCCTCAGAGCTTCATCCCTGAGAAGGACTCCAAAGCTTGGCTGTGTGGCTGCAAGTACACCGCTAACCCACCATACTGCGACAGCACTCACAAGCAGGAATTCATCCAGTCTGCCCTGCTCCCAGAGAACAGACTCCTGAATGGATAGGAGCTGAATGTGTATTTGTCCAATTTACTGTGGTGTGGGTCCTCTGAGTTCTGGTCCTGGAGATGGAGGACCATAATCACTGGTTCAGAAGGGTGATTGGCAGCGAACAGATGACGTATGCATATCTGACATGCTTAGATCTGATGTGATTGGTCAAAAGACCGATTAGTGGAAAAAATATCAGAATTGTGCTGCCTGTCTAAACGCAGCCTTAGGGGCCTCATTAGAATATAATGGGAAACTCTGGGCTTAGCGCTAGCTTTGAACAAATCTTCCATTGTCATCCATACAAGATTTGCATGACAAGAGCTCTGTGAACAACTCAATTAAAGATTCATCCCATGATAAGCAATCTGCAAGGTGATACTTGTTATGAGGCGATTCCACGATAACAGAATGATGCCGAGATTCAAATATTTCACTTTAAAATGTAAAACCAATGATTAAAGTTATTCAAACCATTCAACTTTATGCACAAGGACTAGTTTTAACAATTTCCAAAAAAACACATTTACTTGAGTGCAGATGCAAAGTTTGGTAACAGAGTTACAGTTTGTCTCATTCTTTGCAATCATTGGTTTTTGTTTGGCATCCATTTTAAAGTGAAAAATCTGAGTCACGGCATTGTTCTGTTTCCGTGGAATTGCCCTGTGTGGTATGTGGTATGCTTCTGCAAATGTTTGAAATTGTGATGAAACAGATATTTTAAATTTAAATGCTCCGCTAACGATACGCACAAGTGTTGTGATGGACCGTTTCTCAAAATCAAGTATTGTAATAGAACACTAAATCATAGGCTTGCTGTAAGATGAATTGTTTAAGATGTATTTTTATAGATCTAAAAACGGTATTCCCTGCATGGTGTATTCTGTCTGTGTTGAAATTAAAACGATGAAATACATTTTTTACTTTCTCTTAATTACTGTCACATTTTGCCATCCTATAACCTGTTTTGTACGTCACTTATGAAGAAATGCAACGTTTCAACCTAAAACATCCTCTGCATTAAAGTCATGAAAATCCACAGATTCTTTGGAGCACATCGTTGCCATGGATCCCAACTTAAAGTCAAGTTAAACATTCCTAAATAGCAGCATAATGATAATACATGCTTTAAATCTCTGCTACTCATGAATTGTTGTTGATAGCAATGTAACAGATTATGTATTAAAGGTCCAAATGAAGAATTATCACAGGAGCACTGGCAAGTTCTGATATTTGAACTACTCAAGAATATAACCCAAAAACTAATCAGAATGGGACAACGAACTCAAAACCAAGCAAGTCAACTTTTTAATGACCTAAACATGCACATATGGCTGATATTTTAGAATAATATCATTGAATGGTCAAATCATACATTGAGGGAATGTCAAAAGTGTATGAAAATACAACATGGTCAGATATACAATTCCCTTTGAGCTAATTTTTCTGATGTGAGTAGAACAGGTACCGGTATGTAATGCTGACAAACGTACGGTAAGCTACGTTTTTCAGACAATTGTAGTGCGGCTTGAGGCTTGATAAATATAATGGCTTTTCTAATGTCAAAGCACAGGGAAGTTTAGTACTCGCATACTGTGATCTGCATTTCAAAGAAAGTGTATCAAACGTTTCGTACATATCTATTGTCCTTGGTGATTGGGGACATTTCCAGTTGAAAGTACTGCATCTATCTACATACACTAGAGTTATTATATACAGTATGACTGACAGCAAGAAGACAGATCTTGCCTTTTTATTTCTAGTTATATATATATATATATATAAATTCATACACACACACATATATATACACATACACACATACATATATATACACACACACATATACAGTTGAAGTCGGAAGTTTACATACACTTAGGTTGGAGTCATTAAAACTTGTTTTCAACCACTCCACACATTTCTTGTTAACAAACTATAGTTTTGGCAAGTCGGTTAGGACATCTACTTTGTGCATGACACAAGTAATTTTTCCAACAATTGTTTACAGACAAACTATTTCACTTATAATTCACTTTATCACAATTTCAGTGGGTCAGACATTTACATACACTAAGTTGACTGTGCCTTTAAACAGCTTGGAAAATTCCAGAAAATAATGTCATGGCTTTAGAAGCTTCTAATAGGCTAATTGACATCATTTGAGTCAATTGGAGGTGTACCTGTGGATGTATTTCAAGCCCTACCTTCAAACTCACTGCCTCTTTGCTTGACATCATGGGAAAATCAAAAGAAATCAGCTAAGACCTCAGAAAAAGAATTGTAGACCTCCACAAGTCTGGTTCATCCTTGGGGACAATTTCCAAACGTCTGAAGGTACCACGTTCATCTGTACAAACAATAGTACGCAAGTATAAACACCATGGGACCACGCAGCCGTCATACTTCTCAGGAAGGAGACGCATTCGGTCTCCTAGAGATGAACGGACTTTGGTGCGAAAAGTGCAAATCAATCCCAGAACAACAGCAAAGGATCTTGTGAAGATGCTGGAGGAAACAGGTACAAAAGTATCTATATTCACAGTAAAACCAGTCCTATATCGACATAACCGGAAAGGCCACTCAGCAAGGAAGCTACTGCTCCAAAACTGCCATAAAAAAGCTAGACTACGGTTTGCAACTGCACATGGGGACAAAGATCATACTTTTTGGAGAAATGTCCTCTGGTCTGATGAAACAAAAATAGAACTGTTTGGCCATAATGACCATCATTATGTTTGGAGGAAAAAGGGGGAGGCTTGCAAGCCGAAGAACACCATCCCAACCGTGAAGCACGGGGGTGGTAGCATCATGTTGTGGGGGTGCTTTGCTGCAGGAGGGACTGGTGCACTTCACAAAATAGATGGCATCATCATCACCCAACTTATTGTGGGAAGCTTGTGGAAGGCTACCCATAATAGATGGCGTCATGAGGCAGGAAAATTGTGTGGTTATATTGAAGCAACATCTCAAGACATCAATCAGGAAGTTAAAGCTTGGTCGCAAATGGGTCTTCCAAATGGACAATGACCCCATACTTCCAAAGTTGTGGCAAAATGGCTTAAGGACAACAAAGTCAAGGTATTGGAGTAGCCATCACAAAGCCCTGACCTCAATCCTTTAAAACAAAATTCTGGGCAGAACTGAAAAAAAAAACGTGTGCGAGCAAGGAGGCCTACAAACTTGACTCAGTTACACCAGCTCTGTCAGGAGGAATGGGCCAAAATTCACCCAACTTATTGTGGGAAGCTTGTGGAAGGCTACCTTGAAATGTTTGACCCAATTTAAACAATTTAAAGGCAATGCTACCAAATACTAATTGAGTGTATGTAAACTTCTGACCCACTGGGAATGTGATGAAATAAATCATTCTCTCTACTATTATTCTGACGTTTCACATTCTTAAAATAAAGTGGTGATCCTAACTGACCTAAGACAGGGAATTTTTACTAGGATTAAATGTCAGCAATTGTGAAAAACTGAGTTTAAATATATTTGGCTAAGGTGTATGTAAACTTCCAACTTCAACTGTGTGTGTGTGTGTGTGTGTGTGTGTGTGTGTGTGTGTGTGTATATATATATATATATATTACATACACATACAGACAGACAATCTCATCGCAATGCCATTCAGCATTTTGTCAATTGATATTTTAAGCCAAATTAATTGTGAAGACTTGGGGGAAGGAATTGTTGAACCGACTGCATGTTATACAGTTACAAAACAATTACAATATCCTGTATAAAAGATACTCCATATACATGACCAGGTATGTACGAATGCTCACATTGGATACATATTGTACATTTTGTATGTATGTTTACTCTAACACACAGACACACACACATTGAAATGAAATGTCTATGCCCATGACAGTCTTTTTGCTGATCACAATCGCCCTCTCCCTCAGTACTCTCTTGGCAGATTTTCTCCTTGTCTGTCCATTGGTCCATTGAGGGGCTTCTCCGACATTTTGGGGCAATTCCGTTCCACTCTCCATGTTTCTGGGATGTATCAGATTTAGGTTGGGGGTGATACTGCCCCTTTGTCCCCTCCCCTAGTCTCAGTCGCCGCTCCATTGCTTTTGCCGTTGACGTTCACCTTGCGGGCGTTGCTCCCTGACTTGGAGGCTAGAGGGAGCCGTTGAGTACCGTTTGGTCCTGCGGTACCGCTGGGGCACTGTTGGGTAGAGGGTTGGCCTCGGAGGGCAGGGCTGGGCAGGGTGGAGGCTCTGGGGGCCTGACCAGCCGGGCTCAGGGCCTTGTCGCTGTGGGAGTCGCTCTCAGAGGTGGGGCTTGTGTTGACACCGTCGGAGTGGGCCTGGGCGGCACCTTGGGACAGCCTTCGACGCTTCCGGGTGGGCTTGACACAGTACTGCAGGGGGAGGGGGCCATTCTGCAAAGAGTCACAGAGAGAAGATGAGAACTCTCCAGACACGTGAAAGATCACTCAGATCCTAGGACCTAGCAACGTAGATGTTTAGTGAAGTTGGGATTAGGGTTGGAAGTGACAACTGATGCTTGGTCAGTGTTGTTGTTATAGTGTTGTTGTTATAGCCAGTGTGTCAGTTGGCACTTACACGTCGCCAAGAATACATGTAGGCAATATCCATCAGCGTGTAGTAGTCCTTTAAGGGCTCATCAACGTACAGCACTTCAATCTGTCAAGGTAGAGAGCACTATTACACATTAATAGGCCACAAGTCCAAGAGAAGGGCGTGAAGTATGGGAATAGTAGGGCTAGTCCACCTAAGCAAAAGCATGCATGATCTACTGTATAGGAACGCAGCTTGTCACTAAAACACAGTATTGAGACAAAGTGGTTGTTAGTGTATACTATGGCTTTCTATGGAGTTGTGAGGCGATGCTGTGCAGCCTGGAGCAATTACCCGTAAGGTGTTTGGAATGTCCATCTTGCTACGCAGGAACTTCGCTAAGTGCAGGACTGTCATGGCTGCCGGGCATTGCAGGAAGCGTTTGCTGTTGGTCTGAAAATGAAGAGAACAGTACGTGCGGTTAGAACAGATTTATAACTAGAGGGTAAGGGCAGGACATAATATGAAAGGTTCGACAAATGTGGTCCTGTATGGCTCAGTTGGTAGAGCATGTCGCTTGCAATGTATGCACGCATGACAGTCACTTTTAAAAGCGTATGCTAAACGGCATTTATTATCATTTAGAGAGTGTGGATGACAAATTGACATTAGCGTTTGCATGTATATTGCGTTAGCATTTTATGGTTGAATCACTCACATTGTCTCCTGTATCCACAGGTTGTGTGTCACTTCTATAGGCAAATGGAAAAACAGCATGGGTTAAGATGAGCATAGCTTAGAGATACAGCTCTATTGTAACACATTTGGTCTGTTCTATACTATAGGAAACAGAAACATCCTATCTAATTGGTTGCATGAAAAAGATGAAGAGATCACACATTCTAGAACTTACTTGTTCTTCTCATGGAACTGAATGGAGAGACTGATGATTTCATCTTCTGCAATAATAGTCGGCTCCTCCACCACTTCTCCTGGCTCCAGGTGTTGGTTTTCCTGGTTTGTGTAGAAGTCCCGCCTTCGTTTCATCTCATCTGATGTAAACAAAACAATAAAGTCATTAGAGTGAAAAAGACATTGGCACATGTCCGCTTTAAATTATTAAAGGGGGCAACTTTTCATGGGCAAAGTCTCAAACAGGCTTATTACACTGTAATCATCACTAAATATGCTTGTTGTAAAATACTGCAATGTACACCGAACACAAATATAAATGCAACATGTAGTGTTGGTCCCATTTTTCAAGAGCTGAAATATAATATCTCAAATGTTCCATACGCACAAAAAAAGTACTTCTCTCAAATTTTGTGCAAACATTTGTTTACATCCCTGTTAGTGAGCATTTCTCCTTTGCCAAGATAATCCATCCACCTAACAGGTGTGGCATATCAAGAAGCAGATGAATTACACAGCATGACCATTACACAGGTGCAGCTTGTGCTGGGGACAATAAAAGGCCACAACACAATTCCACAGATGTCTCAAGTTTTGATGGAGCATGCAATTGACATGCTAACTGCAGGAATGTCCAACAGAGCTGTTGCCAAATAATTGAATGTTAACATCTCTACCATAAGCCACCTCATACGTTGTTTTAGAGAATTTGGCAGTACATCTAACAGATTACAACCTCTCACTTTCGGTTATTTGAAAATGAAATAATCTAAAAAATATTGCTATTTTTTAAACAAGTCTTAAATAGTTGGTTGCAATTTCAGTTTAATCCACCAGAAAAGACTGAACAAATATTACAAAAAATATTATGGTTAAACTCAAATAAACATTTTTGTAGAGAAAAAAATAAAAACAGTATAATCTTTGTAAATTATATCATAAATAGGACTGGTGGAGTTATGTCACACATGCAGGTAAAAAAAATATACGGAAATGTCTGCTCTATCCAAAATTACAACCAACTAATTGCAGTATTACCGCAAAAAATGGAAAAGGCAAGTGGAAGGGGGAGAAAGGAACCTGTCTGTCGGCCCTGCATTGAAGACCAAAATTGGTTAAAGAAAATTGTGATAAAAAAGTATACTAGTTTCATTTAAGGACCAAAAAATGTACAGCTGTGCCATACAGATTGCAAAATAGTTGGGAAGAGATTAACGATGCACTGATTCCATTGCACATGGTTTATGAAATGATGCACAAAATGACCTACGAAAGTTCAATAAAAATTATTATACACAATTCTAGCAACCAATAGTATGAGATATATATACACATACAGTACCAGTCAAAAGTTTGGATACACCTACTCATTCCAGGGTTTTTCTTTATTTGTACTATTTTCTACATTGTAGGATAGTAGTGAAGACATCAAAACTACGAAATAACACATATGTAATCATTTAGTAATCCAAAAAGTGTTAAAAAATATATATATATATATATTTTAGATTTGAAATTCTTCAAAGTAGAATTTGCCTTGATGACAGCTATATATATATTTTTTAAAAATGGGGTATTGGAAATGATGCAATTAGTGATAGAAGCCACAATCTATCTTCATTATTAAAACTGATCTACCCCATAAAAAAAGGCCTTACAGCCACAGACCATGAGTAACCACGCCAGCCCAAGACCTTCATATCCGACTTCTTCAACCTCTGAGGGGGAGGGGGGTGCTGAGGAGTATTTCTGGCTTTAATAAAGCGCTTTTTGGGGGAAAAACTCATTCGGATTGGCTCGGCATGGCTCCACATTGGGTGGGCCTACGCCCTCCCAGGCCCACCCACGGCTGTGCCCCTGCCCAGTCGTGTGAAATCCATAGATTACGGCCTAATAAATGTATTTAAATTGACCGACTTCCATCTATGAACTGTAACTCAGTAAAATCTTTAATATAGTTGTGTTTTATATTTTTGTTTAATATATTTGTATAGAAAACCCACCCCCTTACTCAAGAGATATGGTCTTACCTTTGAATAATCCAGGCACCAACTTGTATACAATGTCCTGTAGAGTTTTGTCTGACCTGAGAAAGGATATGCAAATGATAAAGCCACTTACTAAAGACAAGAGCATGTTGGTTGCACTTATAGATGCATAATAACATAGGTACTCCGAGAGAGACGTGCGTGCACACACACATGCAATGTGACTAACCTGATGCTGAGCTGTGGACACGTCTTGTGTACTTGCACATCACATCTGGGGCAGAACTTGTTGGTTTCCAGGAAGGCAACAATGCACGTCTTGCAGACTGGAGTAAGAAGACAGACTTAATGCAAGCGATTTACTGTATGACGACTTTTTATGAAAAGAAAATGCATTGTAAATCTACATTCCTTTTCTACGTCAGTTTATAGGCCATATACTCTAGCCCATATACTAATAATGTTATTATTGGTTCATATGGATTTAGAATAATGCAGTGGACTTAGGAATCTTACATGAGTGCAAGCACTCCACGATGGTTGTGGCATCGATGAAGTAGCCCACACACAGTGGGCATATCAGGTTAGGATTCAGCTCTGTGATTTTTAGCCGACTGGGTTGCATTTTATCCATCTGGAAGGACCTGCAAAAACAACAACCATCAGACAAAAAATTACTTCGATTATTTATTGGGTAGCAAGATTTGAACCACTAAAGTACATGACACATTTAGTGACCTTTTCTGCTGTGGAATTGTTTTCCAACACAAGGCATATACATACAAAATGTGTACTGACATATTGACGTGCTCCACTGACATGGTCTATAATAATATGGATCACTTGTTTTTGTTAGAAGCAGTTATGCTTCTTGTAATGGACCAGTGTCATAGCTACTGCACAGAATGGCTACTTGTATATGACCATTTATTTTGTCATTATTTACAGGCTGGTTGTTTTTTTTAGATATTACCCATACACCAATGTAACAAAATACGTTCGGAACTGCTCTAGTCTAGACCCGACTACCCTAGTGGGGCCTGTGCACGGGGAGGCACGTACCCCAAACCCCGAGAAGACCCACAATGAGCCCCTCCTATACCAGTGGGTTCTTATGCATGATAGACATTCTTTATACAAACTATGTAAAGACAGACGAAAAATAAGCTTAGATGGAGAGTGGAAAACAAAGCAGCCATCTTAAATTCTGTGACAGGACTGGATATGAGAAACGAACAAGAGAGAATCCAAACATAACACCGAGTACCTCAGTTTGTGTGTTGATGTACCTGTGCATCGCGATATGCGAATAAAAACTATTGATGCCTTTGCTTCCTACCTGATTTGACATGAAACACACCCGTACCTTCCGACGTGGATACAGGTAAATTATTTGGAGTTGGTTAACGTTAGATCTTGCAGCAGCGCCAGAAAATGGCTTTTTTCCCCCCACATAGTCAGAGGACCGCCCATTATGGTCACGTGATATTATTTTCAGTCCCTGCCGCCTGCCATATACATTGTATTTGCAACATTGTATTTATTTTTAAATAAAAAAATACAACGGTCGCGGATAAGTCACTAAAACACCCTCCTCTCTATACATTAACCACATTTGTTCATGAAGGTTTCATTGCATACATTTTCTATTTTGACAACCATTCCTAGACGGAAAACCACGCCCCCCTAGACAATGCTCCCCTGGAGACAATCCAGAAGTTTTTAATACAGACAATTGATTACTATATTATTGGATTTATTGTAGGATTTTGCGGTTCAACTTGACTGTAAAAAAAGTGCAAGCTTTATAGCATAGGCCTACACATGAAATGTATGCCTTTTCTGCTTCATCACCATTCAGTATGAATGACACATTTACTCTATGAGAAATGTCTGAATATCTGAAATATCTGAGTCATAGTATTCATTTTGCCATCAGCAGCTTTTACAAATACAGAGATGTACTGATTTTCTCACCAAAATGTCGCTGCCTCGCACTTTCAGGGTACCAACTACAGCCCGCGCGCTTCTACTCTCTGCCTCGTGGGGGCGCACTTCGCCTTGCGACGGTCAGGCTAGACGCCATCTTGAGGAGACCCCAAAACTGGTGACAACAATCTCAGGCGCATCATAATGGGATTACTAACCTCGAAATAAAATCCCCTCACATCGTTGTGGGTAGCAGACGACACCAGAAAGGAGCGGAGTTGTCCACCAAGAGTGTATTACTTCTCAAAGAAGACTGCGGCTTAGCTAAAGGAAACCTTGCCTGTAGCTAGATGGCTGGCTAGCTATCTATGCCAACAGCTGGTCTGTGTGCCGCTCCGGAGTGAACCGTGTGGCCTGCTCGGGAGGAAGGGTGGTGACCGCGCAACATGCAATCACGTTTATTTACTACAGAATCTAATTTGATTCAAAGACCCTGCAGATTGGATGCGACAATGCACTTATAGATATCACGCTCTTAATGTAAATTTCGTTGTCTGGAGTGATACGATCCAGCTTGATTACAGTGCTGTCTTGCGTTTCCTAAATTATTTCCAACAGGAGACATGTCATCCAACTGTACCAGCGTTGCGCCGGTGAGCGCTAGCAAAACGAAGACGAAAAAGAAACATTTTATAGGACAGAAAGTGAAATTATTCCGTGCAAGTGAGCCTATTCTCAGCGTTTTAATGTGGGGTGTCAACCATACGGTAAATGTATTTTTGTTCATGTTCCCAAGCTAGCTTGTTTGTCTATGTGGTGTTTTGACGAGCTAACGGTAACGCGATAGTTAGCCAGCTGCTTGATTGACCAAAGTCAATTTTTAGAGCTCATCCATCGTCTAGTAGTCTGTAGTGTATGGGTGTTAGCCAGGTACTTAGTCTGATGCTTAGGTGAAAGCTGTTAACCCTTCATTCACCATTCTCCCTGGTCAGGAATATCAATGGAGCAACATTCTAGCTATTTGGTGTGCCAGTCGCTTGCGCTTTAAACATGTACAGCAAATAGCAGCGACGTTGAACATAAACATTTGACATTACCCCGCGCACTATGCAGGAATTATTCGGCACAAGCTGCATTACGTCTTCAGTTCTGTAGAACGTGGGATGTGTGGTGGTTTAGAGAGGAGGTCGTGAGCACTGCTCCAACCTAAGCATTCATTCTGTCTAGCGCAGGCCAGAGAGGGGTGTGACTGTTGGAGAGCAGCAGGTTGCATTGAGTCCAACCGCAGCCTGCCTGCCTATTGTTTTACAGGCATCAATGAATAATAAAGCGGCAAATCTTACATTTGCAGATTCTAGCCTGATTTAATGTGGTTTAGTGTGAAGTACACATTTGAACACCCAACCATAAAAATAATAGGCTCACAGTTAGTTTAATTTGAGTGGGAAAATGATGGACAGTGTCTTCAACACATCCTAAAATAGACTTTATTGAGACTGTTTTTCACCAAATGCATCAAGTTTCTCACTCACATGAATGCAACGATCACCAAATGCATTGCAGCGAGCTTCAAGGCTCCATTTTTGTGGCCAGCAGTAGTAGGCGAGCACACCCCCTTCCCTGCTTGACTGACACCTCCAGATCAATTTCTCTGGCATGAATATGATGCCCCAGTTTTGGATTCGCTTCACTCACAATTTGAATAACAGTGCTGATGCATTATTTCACTTCCAATGTTTGCATGCATTTCAATATGTTGCCTACTCACTAACATGTACATTACATCTTGCATGTACTATTGTCTGTAATTATTATTTCTTAATTGATTTCCCCCTCTCCTTGCTGTGTTTTTGTTGAGCCTATTTTATGTATATTTCAATACCTTATATAAGAAAGATAAGGATAAATATAGACCATAGTCAAATAGGCAGTTCTTGTAGACCAGGGAAAGAATGCATGCGTCAAATGGAGAAAACAATGTCATGAATTAACCAATTAGCATATTTAGTGAAGCTGTAATAATCATCCTGTGATGCATTCTGCAATAATCATCATGGACAAGTTCAGTGTGTGGTGGATGCTGGGTGTAGATTCAAGGCGTAGGCGGCAGGCTAATTTAGGCTAATACAAGAAAGACGTCAAAGAGCCTTCTCCTCAAAGCTCTCATATCAGAATATATTTCATGTTGGTAGTCAGTCGTAACATCGTTCTGCTAGTCACGAAGCTGGACGAATTCAGTTCCAAGCTAAGCTTTTGCTCAGAGAAGGAGCATATAGCCAAACACAGATTTAATTGAAGCTCCCTTCAAAAACATAGATTCAGTCTTGATGGTAGATAATGCCAGCCTTACAGGCTTTCCGACACTGGGAATAACCTACATCTTCAAATCTGATACGAGCCTTCATCAAACTTATAATAAAATATGCCATTTAGCAGACACTATTTATCTAACGCTGCTTACAGTCATGCAGATGGCTGGTCCCGGGAATCGAACCCACTACCCTGCCTTTACAAGCGCCATGCTCTACCAACTGAGCTACAAAGGACCACCATCAAACTTTGTGTGTAGGTTGATTAGACATAATCCAACATATAGTCAGGCTATCGATTGTGTCTGCCTGCTGAAGGCATTAAGCTACGCCTCTAATGACAAAATAAATATGATGATACTTTTGAAGGACACACAAATTTGGGCTCCCGAGTGGCGCAGCGGTCTAAGGCACTGCATCTCAGTGCTTGAGGCATCACTGCAGACACCCTGGTTCAAATCCAGGGTGTATCACAATCGGCTGTGATCGGGAGTTCCATAGGGTGGCGCACAATTGGCCCAGCGGTGTTTGGCCGGTGTAGGCCGTCATTGTAAAAAATAATTTGTTCTTAACTGACTTCTCTAGTTAAATAAAAGGTTAAAATAAAAAATTGACCAGAGCATAACCTGTCGGCATGCTAGACGGTGATTTTTCATAGCATGTCAGACAGTTGAATGAGAGTCTATCCCTTGAAGTAGTCTCAGAGAGAGCCTGATATAACTCAAAACCCCAGCTCTATGAGAGGCGACTTGGCTATGTCCTGCATATTCCATACAACGCAATGTGTTTGTGCTCCATATGCTATTATTTTTCTACCTCAAGGTAACTTTCCCATTTCTCTCCTATTTTAGCAGCGTCTGTGTCTCCTGGATGCATTCTTGTCTCCTTTTTTTCTTTGAAGCGTTTATTCACGTTCTCTCCCTGCCACTCCTCTTACTGTCTGGAGTTCATAAATCTATGGAGAGGGCTCGTTCTGGGAATCAGTCTGTTCTTTACAGTGAATCTGTCTCGGTAGATAAGATCAACAGTGTGACAAGGGACTCAGCCAGAGAGCACTGCTGTCAGTTTGCTTTGGTCCAAAGTGAATGATTGTCAGTAAATAGACACTGGTTCACTGCAGTTTGGTCTGGTGTGGGGATTAGTGTGTTGACCTCCTCTTCCCTGCTCTACTATTCTATTCTGATCTCCTGCTCTTTCTATCTCCCCTCTGTTTCAGATCAACGAGTTAAGTAACGTGCCTGTACCAGTAATGCTGATGCCTGATGATTTTAAAGCCTACAGTAAGATCAAAGTGGACAACCACCTATTTAACAAGTAGGTACCCTGGGTTCTAACTTTGCAACCTGCCATACCATATTACTGCACACCATATTACTGCCCATATAAACTCAAACAAGAGGCCAATTTAGCTGCATTGTCTAAAATATACGGTACAGTACTACCTGAAATCTGTTAACACCATGTTATGCTACTGATTAGGAGAGAGAAGGTCTTGGCTTGGTTGGCCCAATTCTCTATGATGTGGTGTGCTTTTAAATCACTAGCAAGATCAAGTTCCTCTATCACCTGTAATATATCTCACCATGGGTCTAGCGATCCCCACTACACTGGAGTTCTAGTCAAAACATGAACTGAACACTTAACTGAGCAGCTTTGCAATGCAAATCATCCTCATGGTGAAGCACCTCTAGTATGCTGGTCAAGAGCTTCTCATATTTCCTTTATCTATTCCAGGGAGTTCCTCAGACACTCTGACTCTGCTAATGGACTAACTATAGAATTACAATAATAGAATGGACATGAACCTTCTTATGACGTGCTAACAGTCAGCCATTTTGGTCAGGGAGTTGGTCAACCATGGTTTGCCAGTGCTGTGATAAGATATTGTGTAATGTAATGAATTTGAAGAATTTAGCTAGCCAGACAGTTTTAGAGGAATGATTCCATACATTTGTCAAGTGAACTGCCTATATGCCAACATTCCATTCAAACAATGCAATCAATCCACAGCCATAAACTGGCTGAAATCAGTTGATGATAGGACTTAGACAAGTTGTAATGTAACAAGTACTGATATTGTGTCATGTAATAGCGCTCACAGCTTTCCAAGAAAACAAAAATTGAGACAATAATGGTCTGTTTACATATATTTTAGAAGCTATTTATACAGAAAATGTGTTTAAGACCCAGATAAACTGTATTATTATATGACTATTTTAGGTTGGTAATAAGTCTATTACACATCTTCTGATATATTACATGCCTTAATTTTATTTTCCTGCATCAGTCAAATCAGGATTATGCCTCTGGCGATCTCCACTACACTACACTACACTACACTGGCGTTCTAGTCAAAACATTCATTGAACACTTAACTGATTATTTTTGCATTGCAAATCATCCTCATAGTGAAGCACCTCTAGTGTAGTATGCTGGTCAATTGCTTCTCACATTTCTGTTATCTGTTCCAATGATTCCTCAGATGACATCAACACTCTGACTGCTAATGGACTAACACACTCTTCATATATGTTAACACTCTTCAACACACTTGTATCTCTCAGAGAGAACCTGCCCAGCCGCTTTAAATTCAAAGAGTACTGCCCTATGGTGTTCCGCAACCTGAGGGAGAGGTTCTGCATCGATGACCAGGATTACCAGGTAAAATATAGTCTCCTGTGTGGAGATGTCTAAGGGGAAGAATGTAGGATGGGTTAACTGAAGAGAAAGACCATTGAGGATGGGTTAACAGTAGTGAACTGAAAGACAGAATGAGGATAGACGTTTGCTTGGCACGGCTCAGTAATGTCAAAAGGCTGGAGGACAGTTAAGGAGAGAGCAGATCAGAGTACCAGAGGGAACTCCCTGTTGTTCCCTGCCCAGTTTGATTCATTGCAGATTCCAATTCTTCCCTCAACCCAATATAGTAAGTCTTTCTCTGGATTTCATCCTTCAACCCAATGTAGTAAGTCTTTATCAGCATTTGTTGATATAGAAGTAAAAGACTGCCCCCTTTTTACTGAGTTATCACATGTAAACAGTGGGTGTTTTTAGTGTTTAGAGAATCATACCAAGCATAGTTTGTTACATTAAGGTCAACTATCTTGGTAGCCTTGCTAAATGGATCCCTATGTGAAGGTTTTTTTGAGCTTGGAATAGCTCTGTGTAAATGAAATCCATTGATCCATTACTAACTCGTGAATAATTATGAAATATTTTCTTTATAGAGGGCTTTTCATTCATGTCAAAGCCTCAATTTTCTGCTCTGTATGTCTCTCCCTCCCCCGGGCTCCCTCCTGTGGTGGATCATCATCAGAACTCTCTGACGAGGAGCGCCCCGCTGAACAGCGACTCCCAGGGGCGCTTTGGCAACCGTTTCCTGTCCAGCTACGACCACCGTTTCGTCATAAAGACGGTGTCCAGCGAAGACATCGCCGAGATGCACAACATCCTCAAGAAGTACCACCAGGTGGGAGAGTTACCACATAAATATTTTCTGTACAAACATACACCCTCTTAGTACGTGTTGAAGGGCTAACTGGCTTCAAATATTGAGGACCTTTCAATGTGGTGCTGAAGAAATATCTGTGAATTGTCCGATTTGATGGGACTATCCTTTTGTAATAGCTAACAATTATGCCGACTTCATTACTGGAGCTCTCCCACTGTTTCCTTTGCATTACTCATTCCCCTTCCTCTTTCCCCTCTCTCTCCTTTCCCCTCCCTATATTTCCATCCTCCTCCTCTGGGTCTCCTCAGTTCATAGTGGAGTGTCATGGCAGCACTCTGCTCCCCCAGTTCCTGGGCATGTACCGGCTAACAGTGGACGGGGTTGAGACGTACATGGTGGTGACCCGTAATGTATTCAGCCACCGTCTCACCGTGCACCGCAAGTACGACCTGAAGGTAGGTGTCGATAGGCACACTAGCTTGGAGGGAACTAACTGGGAGAACACTTACTGGTAGTACACTAACTCCAGTAGGGCAGTAGGAGCACACTTACAGCTGTAACACTGTTAGCGCTCATTGGGGAAAGGGCATTTATAATAAGCTCAATGCATAGGGTGCTTGCAGAGTATTCCGGTTCCCAATAGAACTTGAGGCTCCAGCAACTTACTTAAGGCTAGATTTACAGACTATTTTCTGGTCCAATGGTTATGTGATGTATTCTTTTTTATTATAATTTTTTTTTAACCTTTATTTAACTAGGCCAGTCAGTTAAGAACAAATTCTTATTTACAATGACGGCCTACCCTCGGCCAAACCCAAATGACGCTGGGCCAATTGTGCTCCCCCTATGGGACTCCCAATCACAGCTGGATGTGATACAGCCTGGAATCGAACCAGAGACTGTAGTGACGCATCTTGCACTGAGATGCAGTGCCTTAGACCGCTGCGTCAACTCGGGAGCCCATTATTTAGAAGGGGAAATGGTTAAGAATTCTGCTCTTGTGGAAAAGCTCAGTAAATCTGTCTCTTTGTGCATGGGCAACAACACTGAGAATAGAGGTGTGACGGCGTACATGCCTATTGACTCGCAGAATATCGTTTCCCTTCACAACAAACACCTCTGTGGCTGACAGGCATTCTCTGGGGGAAACAATTCTGCTTTCTGAAATATGACAATGTTATAACCATACTGTCAAGTCCAGGAGAAACAAAGGGGGAACAAAGATGCAAAGAACGTCTGTCTCTAACTCTGAATTCCATAACATCTCTGTGAATTATCTTTTTTTCTCTCTCTCATTCAGGGTTCCACGGTCTCAAGGGAAGCCAGTGACAAAGAGAAGGTGCGTTCATTTACATAGATACGATGATGACAGGAGTGTTGGGGTACAATGACAGGACCCACAAAATAATTGTGTGGATCATGCAAAAAAAAAAAAAAGCATCAAACTAACCAGCTAAAAACAAAACTCATTTACAGCCCAAAATACTTTTAGAAAAGTGCACAAGTAATGATTTTTCCATCTAATGATAATGAAGCCCAAATTAAATAACACATCCACAGTTGGGCCATGTCCGACTGCTGTCCATGCTGCGCAGAGGGGGAAGTCAAAAGGGGGTGAGTGTAGTCCATGTGGAATAGTTAGCTGTGTGCGCTAGTAGTATCCACCATGCGAGTTACATTACCTGCTCTGAAACCTAGAAGTAGTTATTTCCCTTCCTGGCTACGTCTTTTGTAGAGCGGTGCGTAATACTGCTTTGTGACTGCTGAGTTGTTGTTGGGAACAGAAGGTTGCTGGTTCACGCCCAGTGAGGGACGGACAGAACCTGGTGGGGCCAATGTCACTGGTCGGATTCGTACTGTGGACCTCGCGCTCCAGAAACCCACCGTCTTAACCATTACGCCAAGAGGAAATACCTGGAATAGTTGTTCTCCCTAAAAAGTCAATCCAAGGGCAATGAGTGGAAACAAATGAGCCTACTTTTCATGCATCAAAATTAACAGCAAGAAAGACCTCTGTCGTTTTGTGGCAATCTCAGAATATTTTGATTCTAATTTCTATCACTCTGCTCAGGCCAAAGAACTCCCCACCTTTAAAGACAACGACTTTCTGAACGAGGGCCAGAAGCTGCAGATAGGAGATGACAACAAGAAGTACTTCTTGGAGAAACTAAAGCGCGACGTAGAGGTAGGAGACATCTCACGGCTGCTCGATTTGATGTCGTTTTTATTATCATTACAGTCGTCATTGTTAAAATATCCAGGTAAATGGACTTCTGCACATTGTGTTTTGTTTCTAGTCCTTTCAACCAGTTTCACCTAAGTACCTGTGAACAAAGACATGACTTTAGGTTGACAAATAGAAGAATAGTGAGTTTAATGTCCTCCAGGGAAATTTCCCAAAACAACATTTGTTGCAATATCTGACATCTCTCCCGTTTGTGGACATCAGTTCCTGGCCACTCTGAAGATCATGGACTACAGTCTGCTGGTGGGGATCCATGATGTGGACCGGGCAGAGCAGGAGGAGATGGAGGTGGAGGCAGGAGGAGAGGAGGAGGAGTACGAGAACGATGGGATGGGAGGAGCACTCACCGGCTCCTTTGGCACCCCTCCAGACAGCCCTGGGAACCCCCTACATTTTGGCGGGTTCTTCAGCCCTGGCGAGTTTGACCCCTCCATGGACGTCTACGCAATCAAGAGCAACGACAGTAAGAGACACTCTCTATCTACAGTGCCTTCAGAAAGTATTGACACCTTAGCTTTTTCCACATTTGGTTGTGTTACAGCCTGAATTTAAAATTGATTAAATTTGAGATTTTTTGTCACTGGCCTACACACAATAAATACCCCATAATGTCGAAGTGGAATTATGTTTTTCAAAATGTTTACATATTAATAAAAAATTGAAAGATGAAATGCCTCGCAAAGAAGGGCACCTATTGATAGATGGGTAAAAAAAATACAGACATTGAATATCCCTTTGAACAATGGTGAAGATATTAATTACACTTTGGATGGTGTATCAATACACCTAGTCACTACAAAGATACAGGTGACCTTCCAAACTGGAGAGGAAGGAAACCACTCAGGGATTTCACCATGAGACCAATGGTGACTTTAAAACAGTTAGAGTTTAATGGCTGTGATAGAACACTGAGGATGGATCAACAACATTGTAGTTACTCCACAATACTAAACTAAATGACAGAGTGAAAAGGAAGCCTGTACAGAATAAAACATATATTCCAAAACATGCATCCTTTTTGCAACAAGTCACTTAAATAAAACTGCAAAAAGGGACCTGAAAACGGTTGTCTAGCAGTGAGTAACAACCAATTTGACAGAGCTTGGAGAATTTTTCAAATAACAATGGGCAAGTGTTGTACAAACCAGGTGTGGAAAGCTCTTAGAGACTTACCTAGAAAAACTCGCAGCTGTAATCGGTGCTTCTACAAAGTATTGACTCAGTGGTGTGAATACTAATGTAAATGAGCTATTTCTGTATTTCGTTTTCAATACATTTGCAAAAATGTCTAAAAACACATTTTCACTTTGTCATTATGGGCTATTGTGTGTAGATGGGTAAGCAACCAGGAAATGTTGGAGCAATTTCTGTATAGTGCATCTTTAATTAACATTTGAAAATGAAACAAATTTTAGAACAGACATCATGAGACAGCCCAGTGAAAAGTAATACTTGCTATTTATACTCCTATGCACTGTCTTGCTCCTTGTGGTAGGTGCTGTGAAGAAAGAAGTGTACTTCATGGCTATCATCGACATCCTCACGCACTACGACGCTAAGAAAAAAGCTGCACATGCTGCCAAAACTGTGAAACATGGGGTGAGTAATGGACTAGATCTGACCAAACATTAAGCCACGTGTTTAGGCAACAAAGATGCTAGATCATATAGTAGTTTCAAGTAGAAGATGATCTTGTGAGATCAATTTCTGTTATGACAGAAATTGTAGTTGTATGTTCCTAATGTGCATATGTTTACACTGAACTCTGTTGTCCCTCCCTCAGGCTGGGGCAGAGATCTCCACTGTAAACCCAGAGCAGTACTCCAAAAGATTCTTTGAGTTCATGTCCAACATCCTGTCATAGAATCATCTCTCCAACCCCAGCCAATCACATCCTGTCATCATCAGCCACAACCACCCCTCTCTCGCTCCTCCTGCCTCTCCCACCCTTACCCTCCCACCCAGGGGATGACAGACTGAAAGGATGCGACAAGCCTGTTCCATTGACCCACAGAGAGGGGGCGCCGGACTTTTTCTTAAAAAAAAAAGCGACGCGTCTCTTCTCCTCCCATGTCCTACTCCCCCTGCCTCCTCAGTCTGAGTGCTCAACAAGGAAGGCTTGTGAAACAGAGTTCTATAGGATATTTGAGACCCTCCCCCCGCCACCTTATATTAGTCCTCACGCCAGCACGGGAACTGTCTCACTAATGCCTTGAAAGAGTCTGCTTCAGCAGTAGGAGTCTGTTTAGTACCGTCTGTTCGTTATTATTTTGACACACACACACACACCTCTCACAGACACAGAAGCGGTCAGATCGCATTAATCTTTTGACCAAGTGGCCAACAGGCGTTTACAAACTCTGCCTCCTTGACTTGTCAGGAGATCCGCAGCCGACAGTAACAAAGTTGGAAATGCAGGAGATTAATTAATATAAGGGTTTTACGTAAATTAATGCAATATCAAAATGCATGGCTAAAATGTACATGACTTCGCCAGTTAGTTGAAACGGCAAACCACTGAACTTAGCATCTGAGCATTATGACTAAAAAAGAAAAAACGTGTCTGATTGTTACGTTGCCATATTGTTTTGAAAACTTTTGACATTTTTACCATGAACTTGGAGGTTGGTAAAAGAAAATCCACATAAAAAGGGGAATACTAAAGCAAATGTTTGTTTTATTACCATAAGAATCATTTTTTATATCTTGTTTACCATAATGTAGCATTTGTGTTTGTATAGTTGTTTTGTTACTGACATAAGATCAGAAAAGTTACTTGAAAAGGATTCATTACATATTAAAGGGAGTTATTGTTTTTTTTTCCTGAATTTAAATCATTTTCTCACCTTTGACTAACAAAGATCATTCCTTAGTGCTTTGTAGCGGTGTTTTAAATTAGGTTATTATAATGACCTATTCTGTATCGAGAGCGCAGCGAAATTTCCGCATAAGACAAGTGTCAGACAAGTCGTTTAGCCGCTCAATTCATTCAGATTAGTCCCCGGAGACTATTCTTCTCATGAGATTACTGAATTTGGCTGCAGACTATCCTTCCCTGTTTTATTAATCCACACAGTTATCATAATCTGATCATGTTAAACCCTCATCTTTCATTACTTGCTCTGAAATAACATACCAGGCAAACCAGAGTCATTGTAACACTAATAGTCATTCATTTTATTGAACGGTATCTTAAGAAAAACAGTACACGCAGTGTTTATCATTTTCATACAAAATAGTGGGAGTTGGTAGAGATGAGGGGTTGAAGCAGCAGAGGGAGAGGGAGAGGAGCTTTAATCCATTCGGGCCTTCAGGGTACGTGTGGTGATCTTGTCCTTCTCACTGTCAAAATAAGTCAAATCAAGGTACTGTCACTACAACATTGACCAGAGCGTTACTAAAGATCACCATCTAAATGTCATGTAATTTGTATGTATCCTCAGATTAATTACAAATTTAGCAAGTATTTAATCCAAAATGTAGGCAGTGGAAAAGTATGACTGTGCTTACATGACTTGCACAACGACACCCATGCCTGAAACGGCATCCCTGTCCACTGCATTCAGCATGGCTTGGGAGATGGTCTCAAACAGGTCCTCTGGTTCCTGTAGTTGTCAAAAATAACCATTGTAAATAAAGACAGTCAGAGACATAGTCAACTATCACACTCAATGTATTATCTTACAATACAGTACACAATAACCTACCATGTCTGGCTCCCAGAGAGATTCACACATGCCGTACATCTGCTCTGAGCAAGTGCCGCTCACAACAAAGTCCTCTGTCACCATGGGGCAGCCAATCAGGTCCAGGGAGCAGATGAATGGCTCAAAGGTCTTGGGGTCCAGGCCAGCGATCACAGGCTCAATGTAGTATGGCCCAAATCTGAGACAAGTGATTCACGTTTGATCAGTCACAGACTTGCCACCAAGGCGGAAGTGAAGACTTGTATATGAAATACTGTGCTTCTTCACATCAGTAAACTCACCTCCTCTCATAGAGCAGGTTGGAGACCATGCTCATGAATGTCTTGGGTTTGATCTGACGCCCCTCCTTCAGCTCATAGAGGTTCAATCTGAACTTGAGCCTCTGGGAACTGTTAAGAGAAATAGAGTGGATAATTAATATCACCTGCAAAGTCGATCTGTTGCACTGACCATCCAAATACTCTAAAACTTGGGAGAGAAGAGGTGCACTGATGGACCAAGGCACACTTACACTGTCTGTACGTCAGTAGCCAGACCAGCCAGGCCAATGTAGAGTCTGTCTCCCATGGGAAAGATCTTCTGGAAGTCAGTGGTCACCATCTGAGCCTGTACACCGAATCTCCGATCTGCTGCAATGGCTACACATTGCTTACCCTTCATCGCCATGACGGCGCCACCATTATAGGACATAATAGACTGGAGATGGAAGACAAGGAAGGAGACGAGGGATAGAAGTTAAGTAGCAATCGTGACTGGGACAATTTCAAAACCCAAACATTGTTTCCATCACAAACTATTGAGTTAATAACTTTGACGGGTGACCTTCATTACTTAAAACATTGGTGAATCAGTAGAAATATTGGCATAACTATTAGGTAGGAACGTCAAGATTATAAACTTCCATCAACAGACTTAAGTTGCATAAATTGATGCATCCCTCTTCAGATAACTAGTACTAACATTAGCTAGTCAGCTCATTCATAGACCAGCGTTAGCGACAATAATCCAGTTTATAGCTAACTCGGTTGCGAGTTAATGTGGTAGTTACGTTTGGAAAATGCCTAACGCTAGTTATATTTTCGTTGAACAATTTAGTTACCATTGCAGGTGATTTTTGGCATGGCTAGCTAACGTTAGCAAGCTAAATGCTAGCTACCAAACTGATTAGGCAGCCGGTTGCTAACGTTAGCTGAGCTAGTTTTACAAACCAATCTACGGACCACAAGTACTAGCTACATGCATACATTATTTATTGACAATCTTACCATTGTGAATACGTTGAGGTGTCTTAGCCCTTGAAATATCTTGTAAATGTTCACTATTTTGAATGACTGCGGATAACAATTCCACAGTGACTACACGATTTGGAACAGCCGGAAATCAGTCAACCTTGCTGTTTGATACGTCATTCGGTACTACACGATGATTGGGTCTGTAGAAAGTTCCGGGTGGCCACCGTTGTTATCATTGACGGTTGTGTTAGGGGAGGGTGCAAATGTTCCTAGTTTGCTTGAAGCGTGCGAAAGTGAAACAATAATGGAAATAAAGTCAAGTTACAGTACAGTAAGCTATGAGCCTGTGACTAAAACACCAAACCACTGGAGATGGGCTACACTTAAATCCAGCATTATCCTATAAAACCAAAAGGATTTCATGATAGTCATTCAAAAATGTCTACTTTATGATGATGCTGGTGACAGTGTGCCTGAGAATTTTTCTTTGTCTTCATAGGACGTTTTCAATTATCATAGTTTTCTGAAGGTGTATCAAAGCAGAAATCAGCATCATATACAACAACACATGTTAAGTCAACGACAGTATTTAGTTTGTTAGTCCCCAACTCAAAGAGCTTTAGGAACTATTTTTATTAAGATACACAATTCTTCTCCTTTACAGCAATACACTAAAGATATCCAAGGAACATCATTTACAAAAGGGTTGTGTGTGTGTGTGATAAAAGTTTGAATAATTCTAACCATTGTAGAGAACAAAATATACAATTTCCACTTAAAATAAATCCAAGGTTGCTCATTCTATGAAGGTAAGTATGGCTTGTTGTTGCTGGTGAATGGCACAGGTGAGTTTTGCCATTACAGAGGAAGTCAGATCCTTTGCATTGTTTTAGTCAGGGCAATGGCTAAGGGACAGTTTCACAGGGCCTGAGTGCAAATGCATGGTGCCTCTGCAGTGTCTGTTTTGTTTATTAAAATATAAATGAGTTGGCAGTCCTGGCAAACTGGTGCACATATTTCAGTGTGGTAGCTGGTGCATATTTTTACTCTCTCCTCCATCAACCCATTCCTGCTTCTTCTAGTTCTCATCTCCTCATGAAATTCTTCTCCAAGGATGCGGGGGTCCTCTGTATGGAGTGGATGTTTCTCTTGACTCGGTCCTCCAAGGATGAGGTGGAGGCACTCTCCAGCTTCATGTTACTGCAGGGAAGGACGCAAGAGTTTTAGAGGACCAGACAACAGCCACAGTAAGTATGCAATACGTGCACATGTCAGTCAGCAAGATACTTACTGGATAAAGCCAGCGTTGCGGTCATGCTTGCTGCCTTTCTCTTTCTCCCGCTCTTTCTCATCCTGTCGTTTGTAACTTCTAATGTTGATTTCACGCTCTTCGTCTCTCTGTTTGGCAAAGTCCATCATCTCTCTCCTCTTCTTCTCCAGCTCTTCAGCAGAGAGACATCTAAGAGAATATCACACAGATAAATATAGGGATAAGAAAATCCTTTAGGATGGGGTTGTGCGATTACCATTAGTTCACCGATGATTGAACCCAAGTGTGATAATTGTATAAACAGGTGCTGTGGACTCTTACTTGGTGGTACTGCTCTGACGCCTTTGGTAGCGATCTTTCTGTGGGCTGGGGGCTTTGGGACGCTGGAACTGTGGAACTTTGAACTGGTCTGTCCTGTGGGATGAGTGGTTCTCTGATTTGTGAGAGGAGTGGTTGTCTGTCCTGTGAGAGGAATGATGGCCGTTCCCGTCTGTCCTTTGAGGCGATCGAGAGCAGGTCCTCTCCTGAGAACGGTGCCTCGAGTGGTTGGGGGGCTTTGAGGACTGATGATGCCTCCCAGCTGGAAACTGAGGAGAGAAATTAGGCGATGAGCGGTACACATCTCTCTCAGGAGGATTTAAGTAACTTTGGATTGATTGGACTAAGATATAACAACGTTCATGGTGTCACTGTCAATATATAAAGATTGAGCCGTACTGACCTGTAGTCCATAGCCAGCTGGGACATTGCGGTGGTGGGAATGTGAGTGGGTTGTTTCTTTGGATTCCTCTTTAGAATGGTGCCTAAGTAAAGATACATCACTCAGTTAACACAATGAGTCCCACCTCAACGCTGGAACGTTTTGTACTTCCAACCCCTTTTAAACATTGTGTATTTGAGCTACATACTTATGGGTTGTACCACTGGATTCATCCATTTCTTCTGCATCCGTAGGTACTAACCATAAGTCTGTGTGATCATTAACGGCGGCTGAGCTAGAGCGGTGTTTGTGAGACAAGGGCGAATGTCTGTAGTCCGAATGGTTTCAGCTACCCATCTATGAAAAGCTCATGAACACGCACATGTAACATGTTTTGTTCTATAACGCTCACAAGCTACAAAGGAGTCATTAGAAGGTAAGAGGTTCTTCTACATAGAATATCATAGGAAATCCCAGGACATAGTGTCTATAATACTGTAATAAGCTCACAGTTGTCACTGACTAGTTGGATATCCATTTCCCAGTGAGCAAACCATTTCTGTATTTACAGCATTAATATAAATTCATTTTTATCAGGTTTTTGCTTTGGCAAACCTTATTTCTTTATGGACATTTGTCAATTAACGCAACTACTTATGACAAATTGTTTTGTGTTCTACTTGTTGTCCTGAAAAGAAAATAGTAAAACACTTCACTGAGAGGCTAAATATAAGGGCTAGACATGCAGATAAATGAAATTCAGATAAATCCTAATTAAAAGTAGAATTTTGCTGGGGTCTAAGGACTGATAGGATTAAACAAACAAACAAACAAACAATCATCCAGAAGTTGCCGTCAACAATAGAAGCTGCAAGCTAGATTTGTAAACCATCACAAAATGCTCATAAGATCAAAACAGTTAAACTGAACATCTGATCATATTGGCATCTGTTTACTGCTCCTGAGAAACCTCAATTGAAGTTAGGTTTTAGGTGCACCTGTGTTTTTTGTTTTCATTTTCAGAGCTTGAGCTCAAGCTCCTTCTCTTATGCTTCTTCTCCTTTCTCCTCTCTTTCTCCTCCCTTTTCTCCTTCTTGGCCTTCTTCCTCTTCTTTTTCTTGTCTTTCTTTTCAAGATTCTGACGCAGCTGAAATCAAATTTAAAAAAAAGTGAAAAACTGTTGCTGCTTTAGAACCCAGTTCATCTGAAACTATTACTACAACAGGCTGAAACTGATTTCATTCCAGTTTTATTGGAGCCATCCAACTTACCATTTCTTTGATCTTCTTCATTTTCACTGGGTTTGTCAAGACCTCCCTCCTCTTCTCCTCCTCTCGTTTCCTTGAAAAATAAGACACGTGTCATTATAATCACCTCTTGGCTAACAGCAGAACATCAATGTATAACAGTTGCTAGCTGGACACATTAAATGGTAAAGAAAGAGACGAGTGACTGACTTGATATCAAACAACGGGTCCTCTCTGATCTTGGCAGCCATGTCGAGGTTGGATGCAGGGGTGGAGGGGTTGAAGATTGAGCCAGGCAGGAGGCCGGTTTGTTCGGATGGACCGCTCTCTGGCTCCTCAAACTGCTGGGTAATCTGCTTGTCGATGGGGCGGCCCAGCAGGTACTCATCACGGGACACCTGACCACCTGGGCCCTGGTACATCCAGTCCAACCGGTCATCCTTTTTCCTGGAGTAAAACAACAACAAAAAGCAGTTGAGTGTTAGTGACTTCATCCAAGGGGTGTATCTCTGTCCATTTGTCTGTGGTGAGAGGGCACACTTAAATTGCTCTCATTTGATTTTTAAACCTAGACAGGACAGTGGTTTCTCTATCAAGGTGAGACCTATTACTTCCTCCTCATCACAAGGGTCAGTGAGGTGAGCATTACTTTAGAGCCCCAGTCTGCTGAGCGAATCTGGTTATATCTTCTCGAGCTCGTTCCTCTCTCAGCTCCTTCTGAAGCTCCTCGATCTTCTTCGCCTCAGCCTCGTGCTTCTGTTCAGCCTTCCAAACCCGCTCTATGTTTTTCATAGTCTGGGGATGCCAGCTCTTCTTCAAGTTCTGACAGAGATAAGGGAAAGTGATATTCGATATAATTAAACAAAACAGGGAAAGATAGCTACAATTGATCAATACAACCATAATTTCTGAATTCCAATTGTTCTTCTGGGAAGGTAAGGGATTACTACGTCTGAGTAACGCTAAGTAGTTGTGTAACAACATAACTGGGAAAATATAAAATAAACACACCTTCAAAACTTAATTTAGGTAGGGGGTCAACTTAGTTAACTAGCTACGCCAACTAACATTAGCCATCGTTGTCGTGAGTGATGGCGTTTCGCTTCACTAAACACTAGTTCAGAAGTTGGCCGTAGTTGAATTAAGTGGTTTTGTGATTAGTTAGTTAGCTTGCTAGAAATAAACAAAACAAACATGCGTAGCTAAGTTAGTTAGCTAGTTAAGCGCTAACGTTAGCGTTGTAAGCTAATATTTGCTCATACTTACGAGGTCACCTCCTCCCATCTTGACTTAGATCGCCCACTCGGTCCGATTGAGAAATAAGATATGAATAAACGTGTCCTCTGCCTATGTGGTTATTGTACCTGACAAAACAAATGTCTGTTATTATCTAAATAACATCGACATCTGCATGCTAGGCTAGCGTGTTGTGTTTTTCATAGTACTTCCGGCCTTTCTGATTCTTTTTTTCTGGTTGTTTCGTTATTCTTCTTCTTCTTGGGGATTGGGTTGGCTGATCGCATCCAACTTTCAAGGAGCATACACCGCCACCTACTGTACTGCAGTGTAAGGCCAGTCACGGCCTAGCTATATTAAATTCTCTTCGTTAGTCCTGTTCCTCTAAGAAAGTGAAATAGACCCCTAGACATCACTTCCCTCCCCCACTACACCACCCAAACCCCAACCCTGTCCAACCTCTCAGACCCTTTCACACAATCTCTCCCTATCTACATCATACAATTCACAAAATATCAACACAGGCTCCACCGTTTCCTCAACTAAACACTCATCACACAGACCTGTTTCATGTCTCCCTATTATCCCCAACATGGCATTCAAACCTGTGTGTGCAAATCGTAGTCTACTCCACACAACTTACTCCCAACCTCTTCCTTTACTGACCGATACACACAATAAAATGGCCTCCCCTTACTACTAGCATCCCATTCCCTTTGCCAAAAATGGAGCCCTTTTGCCCGGATCAAGGACTTGACTTCCCAGCGGCCCAGTGGGACCTGAATATCTACCCCCTCTCTCCTCACAGCACTCTTAGTCACCACATCGGCCTTCTTTTTACCCTCCACACCCACATGGGCAGGAACCCAACAAAGCTTGCCACCAGTCCCATCCTTTCCAGTCTCATTAACAGCACCAAGTCTCCCCTATCCGACCTGCCCGTCTTCCTTCCTTCCGTCATTCTTCTCCCTGTCCCTGTCCCACCTCCTAACTCCACCCTCACCCATATGACTCGATCAAACAGGAAATCCATGATCCAGTTTTACAGACATCCCCCAATTCCCAATGCACTCAACTGGATCAACAACCCTTCCCTCCACATGATATTGTAAGCTTTTTCAATGTCAAAATACACAACACTCATCACCTCTTTTATTGTCAGGGCCTTGGCTATCTCTGTACTAACTGTCACCAGGGCATCCATGGCAGACCTCCCTCTCCTGAACGAGAGGAGGCTGGTGGGAGGAGCTATAGGAGGACAGGCTCATTGTAATGGCTGGTATGGAATTAATGGAACGGTATCAAACATATGGTAACCATGTTTGACTCCGTTCCATTTATCCAATTCCATTCATTACAATGAACCTGTCCTCCTATAGCTCCTCCCACCAGCCTCCACTGTCCTGAACCCACTCTGTGCTAATAACGCACTCATCAAACCCATAAATCCCAAGAAATACATTATCCTACTCACTATCATCTTTTCCATCAATTTACACATGTTGGTTGTCAGTGTGGTAGGCCTATAACTGCCCGCCCTAGTGGGATCTTTACCTGGTTTTACAAACGGCAATATCACCGCACGTTTCCACCCAGCAGGTATCACCCCAGTCTTCCACACCTCATTATACAACCCTAACACTGTTTCCAACACACTGTCCGGTGCATGCTTAAACATCATATAACACACTTTATCTTCTCCACAGCCCTCCAACGCCCTTGTCATCTCAAACATAGAAAACTCTGCATCCATTGCTTCTCCTGACTCCCCTTTTCTCTATAAGACATCTCCATGTCTCCTCTTACTCCCAGAATGCGTTCAACAGCGCATCATTGTACAACTGTTTTTCAAAAAGTTGCCATGAAAATGCTCTCTGACCTGTTGCTCCCTCTCACACACACACGCGTGCACGCACGCATGCGCGTGCGCAAGTTGGTTCTAGCAGTGCATCTTATAATAAATCATGATGAAGTACTGAATAAATAAACAACATACTACTTAGTGATATTTCTATTTTTATTTCCATAAAGAACATTTCTCTATTAAAATTACAAGCAAGTCTTAAATTCAGGCAATGGTACAGCAGTATTTAAATTATGACAACATATTGTTTAAATTCATATCTACTGCGACAGCATACTACTGTAATCAATAAAATAAGATCATTTAAATAATCTTCAATCTGCTCCTATCTAACACATACAACTCAATAATAGCAGTTATGATAATAATAGAGATAGCCAGTAGGCCTATTTAATACATGTATCAAGTGTTCCTAGATAGGCCTATTGGAAATGCAAAGCTACAAGGGGGAAATTCCGACCCGATTTAAGCGTGTGTAGAAGGGAATTGAATTCCCTTTTTATGCACTTTTCTCTCTACACGTATTCTGACCTTGAACTTAGGCATGAGAATAGCATGCTATTCACTTGCTATTTGTTTGGGTCAACATAAAAAATGAAGGTGTAGTGGAGATGTGTCTATATATACCCCATATTCTTTTTATTTTTGTATTATTTTTTGTATTTTTTCTTTCCCCAATTTCAATCTTGTCTCATCGCTGAAACTCCCCTAAGGGCTCAGGAGGCAAAGGTCGAGTCATGCATCCTCCGAAACATGACCCGCCAAACCGCACTTCTTAACTCGGAAGCCAGCCGCACCAATGTGTCAGAGAAAACACTGTTCAACTGACAACCGAGGTCAGCCTGCAGGCTCCCAGCCCGCCACAAGGAGTCGCTAGAGCGCGATGAGCCCCCCCAGCCAAACCCTCCCCTAACCCAGGCGACACTGGGCCAGTTGTGCGCCGCCCTATGGGGCTTCTGATCACGGGCGGTTGTGATACAGCCCAGGATCAAACCCGGGTCTGTAGTGACACCTCTAGCATTGCGATGCAGTGCCTTAGACCGCTGCGCCACTTGGGAGGCCCTCAGAAACACCATATTCTAACCTTGTCTTGACTTAATTCCCTCATAATTCCACCCCTTTTACCTGATGAAATGATGAATAAGGTTGAGCTTCCTGTTGGTTCCAAGTGAAACAACATCTACTTAATTTTTTCTGATAGAAGTAACACAATTCTCCATGCACTGTAATTTACAAATTGATAAGAGCTTTTGATAAAAGCTAGGTAAATGAGTAAGCCGCTTGGATAAGGGGATTGTAAATATAAATGACAATTGTTTTAGATCTATTTTACCTTGTGATAGCTGGAGACAAATGTGAAACCAGTCATATGGCAGCAAACTGAAGTGTATCAACCTAGCCTATCATCTTTTCCACGGTGAAGTTTATGAAATGCTGGCCTTATACTGTAACTTGCAAGGATGAAGATTGGAGACCCAAGCTATAGGCTTATGTGGCCATCTGCAAATGACTGTATAGCGTCAAACCTACCGAATTGAATTATGACTTTTTGAATTATAAACCTGGACTTTTTACTGTATTTTTTCCAATCTGTTTTAATATTAGCCACTCTCTGTAGACACTGTCAGTTATACCCACATACTGTACATTTTGCATCTTTCCATGACATCGTTAGTTTACCTTTTTCACCTCTGTCAAGTTTGTGTGGTTGTTCCTGAGGATAGCTAGCAATAGCGGATCATATTAGGCTAACGTATTATAAATTGGGCAATAATTCGGGACATGTAGCGTATTTGAATCTTTATGGAATGCAGACCATATGTAGCAGTTTAAATCTGGAGCCTGGTGCACAGTTTACGACAAATGGACCGTTATCATCAAAGTTACATGATTAGTGAGGATTATTAGGATAGATTTATAGGACTACTGTTCAACCCCTATTGTACACTTTTCAATTTCAGAATTGAACAATGGAATTTGGCAACTTTCAGGATAAATCAATCCACTGTATTTTTGATTCACCAATATTGAGTGGAGGCTCTCCAAACCTGTTTATTTATTATTATCCACAGTGGTATAAAGTACTTACGTAAAAATACTTCTTTACTTCACTATTTATATTTTTGACTACTTTTACTTTTACTTCCATACACTTTCCCTGACACCCAAAAGTACTCATTACATTTTGAATGAAAGGAAAGGAAAATGGTCCAATTCACGCACTTATCAAGAGAAAATCCCTGGTTATCACTACTGCCTCTGACCTGGCGGACTCAAATTCTTCGTATGTATGATGTCTGAGTGTTGGAGTGTGTCCCTAGCTATCTTTAAATAAAAAAACATGAAAATTGTGCCATCTGGTTTGCTTAATATAAGGAATTTGAAATTATTTACACTTTAACTTTGATTCTTAAGTATATTTTACTAATTCGATTGACTTTTGATTCTTAAGTATATTTCAAACTCAATACTTTTAGAATTTTACTCAAGTAGTATTTTACTGGGTGACTTTTACTTGAGTCATTTTCTATTAAGGTATCTTTACTTTTACTCAAGTATGACAACTGGATATTATTTCCACCACTGATTATTCATAAATACTTTCCTAGCCCTAAATAATATACAAGCTTCACCAATTGGTGCTGAAAAGGAGATGAATACATGGCTTTCTTTCGTTGATCCCTAATATTCTGAAATGTTCTATCCATTTATTCTAATGAGTCTGTCGAGAAAATTCTAATTAAAGGTACACCACATTTAAAGGGGTGCTTTAGACAAATGTACTGGAAACCCTATTGAAAGAAAACTCCATAACAAAATATATTGGCCAGCAAGTGGGAGGGTTTTCAGCTGTTTAATTAAATGTATTCAGCACACGCAAGGGAACCGCACCTGTATAAGGTAAGACTGAATACCAACTACTGTGAAGTGCGTAGGAAAGGTGTGTGAAGGAAAGGCGTACATTTCCTATGTCTGAATCGGGCCCCAAGTGATTTGCAATAGATGAGTCTCAAGGTGATGTCCTTTCATCACATTTGATACACGAAATGCAAGTAAAACCATCAAAAACCATTGTTTTATTTTATTTAGGGATATGTCTAATGGGGGCTACAATAAACACCTCAGTGAGAGATCTCTACATAGCTAAACCTCAGCTTAGACCATTTGAAGCACATTTTGACTAAGTCACTACTCAAAATACAACAATGTTTTCCTAACAAGGCTAATTTGTTTTACAGTGATCACAATAAGCTAAGAAGCCTAAACCACGACACACAGGCCTAAGCCTATTTAGAAAGGTCTAGACTAGATTCCTAAAACTTTATCAAAGTGCATCTTCTATCAATATAGAAATTATTATTTATGACTATTAATATCAAAATGGTTTCTAAACAATTCCACTCGATCTGTTTTTGGCTTTATGCTTGAACAACCTTGGAGGAGGAATTGTTGCTTATCCTGGAAGTTGTTGGTGTGACAAAATATGGTTTACCTAAGTTCCTCTCAATGAGGGATTTCAGTTCAGCTCACATTTCAGTCTAGCGTACATTTCATGAGTAGTGATGTATCCAGCCTGTCTTTTGTCTGAGGAAATCCTTATCAAGTGTTACTACAGTATGTTCTGTGAAGTGTGAACTTGGTATTGTGTGGATCATACACTATCAGGGACAAGACCATGGAATTACACATTTCCTGTGAATGAGATATGCTGTCATCATGTAACATTCCATTCACACCTGCATAGCCGAGATAAGGAGTGTCAAATGATGAGCAACGGTGCTTTTCAGTCACAGTTGGGGGACGTTTAAACATGATGATACATACGGTGCATTTAAGTGAAATACATTGATAACACAATTCATGTCTTCTTACTGTACATTAAACAGAAAATATATTTTTGACATAAAACATGGAGTATGAATTCCATGCCATAATGTGCTGTAGTGGGACATCTCTGCACTTCAAGTGCCATACTTATAATTAATTTGCCATCTACTGAGAAAATGCAGTCATTTTTACTTGCACCGCCCACATACCGCACCAAACTGGATTATAGTGGTGCTTACTGTGGTGCTCTTTGGCAAAAGGTTGACGCCCACATTGTGCGTGGTCAAAACCAAAAATACAGTGTGGAATTTTCCAGTGACATGTTCATACACTCACATACAGTATATTATACACAGCAAGTCAAGGGGGTGGGTTAAAGTGTGGGAAAACGAAGCCAACACAACATACCAACATATTTTAACCCTCTACTTCCATTGCCTTAAATTCAGTTAGATTTGTGCAGTGGAGACTGGAGAGTTTGATGGCTTCCTGGAAATAAATCTCTCTCCAAGTAGCTAGTAGTTTCACTGTAAACACATCAAGCACCATCTTCACTTTAACTCGTTCCCAAAGTCTCTGTCGATGGATGGTATAATAGTAGTAGCAGCAATGGAAGTCCTAGCAGCTAGCAAGCTTTGGCTCTGGCTTGGTTGCCACTTGGTTGCTATTTAAATGGAAGAGAACATCTAAAAAATATTTTTCCTTGATTCCTTAGATGGATATCCTTCCAGCAAGGCACTTGACAGCTTGTCCTCTGTTGGTGATGTAACATATGGGTAATTGCTTTGGACTCTTTGGTTTTATGTCTGTCTATGCTGTATGGTGCTGTTATATGTGATATGATGCATGCTGAAAATCAGAGGGGCCTTTGTTGCCTTATGTTGTTCAATGCATCTGGTAGAAATAAACTAACAATTTATAATATAAAACCCCCTATGATTCTACCTCCACTGGACTAGATGTATTATAAACTACGGATTGATTCTCTGTCTGATAGAAATGGCTAATAGTAGCCTACTGACTGTATATTATCGGTATAGCATTCCAGACATGGATGGGATACAGTTAGCTGGACTGTCCTGTCCCAGAGGGGTCTTTCTCACATTTCGGCTGCTTAAGGGGTGCCTCTGTGTCAGAGGCAGTGGCGTGGGAGGGCTGAGGAGAAGGCGTGTCAAAGCTCTTCCCCATCCTGCCCCCTTCTCCATACATCCTCTCCTCCCCTGGCCCGGAGGGAGACTCATGAGTGCGCATGTGCTTGGCCAGGTGGTCATTGCGCATGAACACGCGGGGGCACATGGTGCAGCTGAACTTCTTGGTGCCGGTGTGCGTCTGCAGGTGTCGCTGAAGTTCGTCGGAGCGAGTGAAGCGCTTGCCGCAGAAGAGCCAGTTGCAGACAAAGGGCCGGTCCCCGCTGTGCCAGCGCAGGTGGGCCTTCAGGTGGGAGGTCTTGGCGTAGGCCTTGCCGCAGCCCGGGATGTGGCAGTTGTGCATGTGTTTCCTCCGGTCGTCGTCAGTGCTCTGGCCCATCTGCTCGGCGTGGACACAGTTGGGGCACCGGCACACAGACTGGCCCGAGCCCCTGGAGGCAGAGCGGCGCTGGGCCTTGGGCCGGACCGAGGCGGCACCCTCCTGTGGCTCCTCCAGGGAGTACGACTCCGACTGCAGGAGCTCAGGTCCTCCCAGCGGCTCCATCTTGAAGCCATCCTGGGGGAAGAGGTGAGAGTGAGCTGAGTGTGAGGCTGGGGCCAGCTGGGCTAGCTGAGCAGGAGTACACAGCTGGGGCTCGGAGCCGTAAGGCCCCAGGGAGGACTGCAGACCCATGGAGCTCTGACCAACTGCCTGTAAGCCCACACCCTGGCCCGCCTGCAGATCCATCCAGCTCCCTGGCCCAGTGTGGAGGTCCCACCATGAGGGAACGTTCATCTCATCTGAGCTGCCACCAGGGGGTGCTGTCCGTAACCAGGGTTCATAGGGGTGGGCCATGAGACCAGCTGCTGTCTGTGGGATACTGGTGTTGAAGGCTGAGTCTGGTGAGGAGTGAGCGGTGGCCGGGTGGGTCCGGGGTGTGGTGTGCTGACTGATAACTGGGTCAAGATGTGTAGACTACCACATGGCTGGATGGAGAGCTTGAGGATCCTATTCACGATTACTAACCTGTTGGCAAAAAAACGGATTGTCAAATTGTAAAATGATGTAGTAAATTCTTGTAAGATGACTACTGCTTCTAGCCAAATGACTTGAAATACTGTTGGGCTACAGTGTAACCCAACAGACATGCCCCCGTCTCCATGGACACCCCACCTCAGTTCTCACGCTGCGTGGCCGAGGAGAGAGCTGACAGAATACGGGGAAGGAGATGAGGGAAACGTGTCCGGACAGAAACCTGCCAAATGCATCCGATGCCAGGTACTTCCCATGGTGGAGGACAGTTAAAGAGAAAACAACTTCAGCAGCCCTATGAAGAGGCAGAGGAAGAGTGGAGATAAATACGAAAGGTGGCGGAGGAAGGAGGAGGAGAGCGAGAAAGAGAGAGGAGTGTAGACAGGAACAGCCTCGTGCAGAGACGGAGGTAAAAAGGAAGAAGATCCAGGGAGGTAATGGCTGTGGGCCAAGATCTACAGTTTTGTACGTCTCTGAGATTTTCAGAGATGAAGCCTAGCAGACAGAAGAACCTGTTTTTTATGAATCACACATGATTTACAACAACATTCCTTCGAGGCGACTAACAAAAAAGAGACGTTGCGCTAAAAAACAACGCCCCGCCTCCTACACACTGGCAGCAGCATGCATCAACAGTTGCTGACTGACGGCTTTCAGGAGACTGCGAACACAAATCCAACAATAACACAAGAACAATGACTTTATCCATATAATTATGGCAGCATGCTCAAAGACAGTCAGCATCTTGTCCCCCCTGCACTGCAGTGCGTCAACTCCAACGGACCAGAACAATGCTACGATATACACCCCACAAATGAGGTTATCTTGGAATTTTGAGAGGTGATGGAATGCACCTGTTAAGATTATAGGAGTCGAGAGACATTTTTGTCAAAAAGCTGTAACTCAATATACAGGAGACGCTTACTTGGTTCAAAACACGAAAAGGATTCCAAAAATGTTCTGGCCCAAAATTATAAATTGGCAGTCCACCCCCCAAATATATGCCATTATTTTTACTGCAGGAAACAGTAAAGCAGTCTGGTTCTGAAGAGGTTACTATCTTTGTTTGTCTGAAGATCGTAGGTTGTGATACCATATCTGGGAGAGAGAGACCATACAGCATTACCCACCCAGACAATCAAGCTTCATTAAAAAGGTTAAGGTTCAATGGTAGACCTGTCTCCTGTCCCTTGTCCACAAAATCGTTAAAGCCAGGTTGAGCAAGCTATTTCCACAACATACAGAAACTTTGCAAAGATAGCCTACAACTTGTGAGATTTAGATTCACTCTTTGAAATGGAATGGAAAAGGTATCAATACAAGGTACACTACCGTTCAAAAGTTTGGGGTCACTCAGATATGTCCTTGTTTTGAAAGAAAAGCACGTTTTTTTGTCAATTAAAATAACATAAAATTGAAGGACAGCATCCCAAAGTCGCCTCTTTACTGTTGACGTTGAGACTGGTGTTTTACGGGTACTATTTAATGAAGCTGCCAGTTGAGGACTTGTGAGGCATCTTTTCTCAAACTAGACACTCTAATGTACTTGTCCTCTTGCTCAGTTGTGCACCGGGCCTCCCACTCCTCTTTCTATTCTGCTTAGAGCCAGTTTCCGCTGTTCTGTGAACGGAGTAGTACACAGTGTTGTACGAGATTTCCAGTTTCTTGGCAATTTCTCGATTGGAATAGCCTTCATTTCTCAGAATAGACTGACGAGTTTCAGAAGAAAGTTCTTTGTTTCTGGCCATTTTAAGCCTGTAATCGAACCCACAAATGCTGATGCTCCAGATACTCAACTAGTCTAAAGAAGGCCAGTTTTATTGCTTCTTTAATCAAAACAGCAGTTTTCAGCTGTGCTAACATAATTGCAAAAGGGTTTTCTAATGATAAATTAGCCTTTTAAAATGATAAACTTGAATTAGCTAACACAACGTGCCATTGGAACACAGGAGTGATGGTTGCTGATAATGGGCCTCTGTACGCCTATGTAGATATTCCATAAAAAATCTGCTGTTTCCAGCTACAATAGTCATTTACAACATTAACAATGTCTACACTGTATTTCTGATCAATCTGATGTTATTTTAATGGACAAAAAATGTGTTTTTCTTTCAAAAATAAGGACATTCCTAAGTGACCCCAAACTTTTGAACAGTAGTGTTGGTACTGGTACTCAAGCAATAGAACATTTGGGGTGCGGGTACTCCCTACCAATGAGCACGGGCCCAACTCAAGCGCTGATCCCTTCAATTGGTTTTCAATTTGCTGAGACAACAAGCAATGCCTTGAAGACCAACAGGATTACGAGTTATGCTTTGGACTGGTCTTCCCATGGCCCTCTTCAGACACCAGAGAGGAGATGCTCTTGAGTTGGAATGAAATCGTAAAGCGATTAGTTTGGAATTCCAGAATTAGAGGTCTGGTGTTAAAGGTCAAGCTGATTTATTTTACGTCGCCCCGGAGCCAGAGCTCCTCCGCTGCTCTGTAATTTTGGGGGAATGCGAGTCAGATGCACCGTGGCGTGAAGCATCCCCCTCTTTCTCTCTCTCTTCCCCCTTCTCTCGTTCGTTCTCTGATATAATAGCCCTGTAAACAAATAAGAGAGTGGCCGATCCTCCTCCATTCACAAAAGTGGCTGGCTGGAACACTAGAGAGTATCCTGAGGGTAACAGCTGGCATGGGGCCCCTGGGGGAGGGGAGAGGGGGGGGGGGAAGGTGCAGGACGACGGGGCTGCATCGTAAAACCTGCCCGACCAAGACCTAACACAGTCCCCGGTTTACTAGTCTGCTAGAGACAGAGGAGACTCTGCCCTGCCAAGACCCAGCCCCCCCCTCCCCCCTCCCTGGTTTACTAGTCTGCCAGAGACAGAGGAGACTCTGCCCTGCCAAGACCCAGCACAACCCCCCCTCCCTGGTTTACTAGTCTGCCAGAGACAGAGGAGACTCTGCCCTGCCAAGACCCAGCACAACCCCCCCCCCCCTGGTTTAATAGTCTGCCAGAGAGGAGAAGATGCTCCGGGGGAGGAACGCATCACGGTAGATGACGAACTGACTTTGGGGTTATTCCATGTTGGTTAGCGTTCCGATTCAGCCAGTAAAGGGAAAAGTACAAAAACAATATAATAGCAGAATAAGATTCCCGGTGTTTACTGTCACACCCAAGAATAAAAAACGATACTGGACCGGAGCTTGTGGATTCTCCATACTTATCTTTTTACCATCCAAAATGTATTTCTATCAAACACAGACATTTGGAATTGTCAGTACAGAATGAAGTATCTGTGTATCTACTTCTAAATATCTGTGTTTGTGTTTGAGTTGAGAAAATCTTGTGGTTTAGTCTGATATGTGATATAACGTTACAGGTTCCAAGACATTCTAGAAGACTAAGACGGGGAAATGTCATTAAAGTACAGATGAGGATTGATAGTGAAAGTGGCAACAAGCAATCTCATACACATAGGGAAATACATTCCCTTCTACGTTGGTGTCCCTGTAGAATAGTGACCGTCTGACAGTTGTTTGTCTACTAGTATCACAGACAAATGCAACAACCTTGATTTGTTGTATGTTCATGTGGTTTTACATCAAATGTTGTAAATGTTACGCATTATGTGTCCAAATTTGAGCATAGTTTGTAAACATTCTGGCACAGACATGAAATTCCAATTCGAATACTCAATCAAAATGTGAAGATGGAGTAGAGGAAGTGTCTCAACTAGCGTGTCAATAAATCATCATGACTCATATAAAGACAGGTCTACACAGAGGAGCACAACCCATGTGTTGACAGTTGGACAAAGAGTACACAAGTAATATGGCACCTCCTGTCTCATTGTATTAGACTACAACATAAACTTAGAATACATCTTTACATTTCTATGGTCATTGAATGGGAAAGCTCACTAGCCACTGTGACAACCGTGAGGCTTATGGTCCTCTGAGGCATATTGCCTTTCAACTTTGACATTTAAATGTCTTTTTAGAAATTCAAGTGCTCTGGTTGAGTTGGCCCCCAAAGTCCCATACACTTAATAACAAATTAGGGTATCCTCCTTAAACACCTATGTTTGAGGTAAGTATTTAGCTGTTTAACAATAAGCCCTAAATTGATCTCCAAGGTTGAGCTTACACATGTAGGGCTAGTATAGCGATTATAGTGTAGGCCTATCATACACTGATTGATCAGTAATCTACTCAAACCCACCAGTAGCTACGTAACGTGTACTGAGGAGTATTTTTTTGGTTCGCTCATACAGGAGTAATAAAGCCCTAGTTCACACAGGAGTAATAAAGCCCTAGTTCACACAGGAGTAATAAAGCCCTCGTTCACACAGGAGTAATAAAGCCCTAGTTCACACAGGAGTAATATCATTTTGTGTTTTATACAATGTTTTATTTGTTTTCAATTTCTATTTATCAAAGGGGTGCTGCAGCCCCCTCGGCACCCCTACTTCGAATAACAGGAAGTGGTTAAGGAGCTTTATAGTTAAGTGATGATAATCAACAATTATTTGTCAATCATCATTCATTTGAAAAACACAGTTTCCATCATTTGTCACAATAAAGAAAGTTAGACAAAATAAATATCCACCCGTCGAATAAATATATAAAAATGTTGTCGATCTTTAGAAAAATGTGCTTATTACTGCCGTTTCTATTACACATGTCGCAATGATTTACTCAACATTGTTTTTGTCAAATAAACCTGGTTCAATGGAAACCTGCCTAGACAGTGTACAGGGAGGAGGTGAGAGTCTGGTGGAGTGGTGCCAGGAAAATAGCCTCTCCTTCAACGAAAAAAAAAAAACAAAGGAGTTGATCGTGGACTGCAGGAGACGGGGCCACAGTGAAGAGGGTCCATACAACAGACGGCTGAAATAAATCAGCGTGGCCCTCACACACTTTTACTGATGCACCATTGAGAGAATTCTGTCGGGCTGCATCACCGCTTAGTACGGCAACTGCACCGCCCTCAACCGAATCGCTCTCTAGGGTGGTGTGGTCACTCTGCTACCATCTAGCAGACAGAGACAGTACAGGTGCATCAAAGCTGGGACAGAAGGACTGAAAAACAGCTTCTATCTCCAGGCCATCAGACTGTTCAACAGACTCCCTCACACAAAACACACAAGCTTACACACACACACACACACACACACACCTCATAAACACGCAGACTCCTGTACTCACAAATAGACTCACACACGCATACGCCCATACTCACAAACACACACACACACACACATACACACACACACACACACACACAGCCAATGCTGCTGTCCCATGTATATAGAGACATTAAACACTGGACCGTTTATTTTATACTTTTGTTTACTCTGTGTATTCATATACTGTATTCTTCATATAGCTCATTGTAATATACAGGACCTTCAGAAAGTATTCACACCCCTTATTTCACATTTTGTTGTGTTACAGCCTGAATTCAAAAAGGATTCAATATTTTATTTTTCTCACCCATCTACACACAATACTCCATAATGACAAAGTGAAAAAATGTTTTTAGAAAATGTATTGAAAATGAAATACAGAAATATCTAATTTACATAAGAATTCACATCCCTGAGTCAATACATGTTAGAATCACCTTTGGCAGCGATTACAGCTGTGAATATTTCTGGGTAAGTCTCTAAGAGCTTTAAACACCTGAATTGTACGATATTGGCACATTATTCTTTTTAAAATTCTTCAAGCTCTGTCAAGTTGGTTGTTGATCATTGCTAGACAGACATTTTCAAGTCTTGCAATAGATTTTCAAGTCTATTTAGGTCAAAACTGTAGCTAGGCTACTCAGGAACATTCAATGTCGTCTTGGTAAGTATATTTGGCCATGTGATTTAGGTTACTGTCTTGCTGAAAGGTTAATTTGTCTCCCAGTGTCTGTTAGAAAGCACACTAAACCAGGTTTTCCTCAAGGATTTTGTCTGTGCTTAGCTATATTCTGTTTATTTTTATCCTAAAAAACTCCCTAGTCCTTGCCCATGAAAAGCATACACTTAACATGATACAGCCAACACCTTGCTTGAAAATATAAAGAGTGGTACTTAGTGATGTGTTGTTTTGGATTTGCCCCAAACATAAATCAAATCAAATCAAAGTTTATTTGTCACGTGCGCTGAATACAACAGGTGTAGAGCTTACAATGAAGTGCTTACTTACAGGCCCTAACCAACAGTGCAATTTTTAAGTGCAGATAGTCCGGGTAGCCAATGTGCGGGTGCACCGATTAGTCAGGCTAATTGAGGTAGTATGTACATGAATGTATAGTTAAAGTGACTATGCATATATGATAAACAGAGAGTAGCAGCAGCGTAAAAGAGGGGTTGGAGGGGGGGACACTATGCAAATAGTCCGGGTAGCCATTTGATTACCTGTTCAGAAGTCTTATGGCTTTATATTCAGGACATAACGTTTTTGGCCACATTTCTTGCAGTTTTACTTTAGTGCCTTATTGCAAATATGATGCATGTTTTGGAATATTTTAATTCTGTCATTTAGGTTAGTAATGTGGAGTAACTACAATGTTGTTGATACATTTTTCCTATCACAGCCATTAAACTCTAACTGTTTTAACCATTTGACTCATGGTGAAATCCCTGAGCGGTTTCCTTCCTTTCCAGCAACTGCGTTAGGAAGGAGGCCTGTATCTTTGTAGTGACTGGGTGTATTGACACACCATCCAAAGTGTAATTAATAACTTCACCATACTCAAAGGGATATTCAATGTCTGCTTTTTTAAATGTTTACCCTTCTACCAATAGGTGCCCTTCTTTGCGAGGCATTGGAAACCTCCCTGTTCTTTGTGGTTGAGTCTGTGTTAGAAATTCACTGCTCAACTGAGGGACCTTAAAGATAATTGTATGTGGGGTACAGAGATGAGGTAGTCATTCAAAAATCATGTTAAACACTATTATTGCACACAGAGTGAGACCATCCAAGTTATTATGTGACTTGTTAAGCACATTTTTACCCCTGAACTTATTTAGGCTTGCCGTAATATACTTATTGACACAAGACCTTTCAGCTTATCATTATTTATAAAAAAAAAAGACATTTCTAAAAACATATTTCTACTTTGACATTATGGGGTATTGTGTATAGGTCAGTAACACAAAATCTAAATTGAATACATGTTAATTGCAGGCTGTAACATAACAATAATGTGGAAAAAGTCAAGGGGTGTGAATACTTTCTGAAGGCACTGTATCTACTACTGTACATTGCATTTTGTTACACTGTTTATTTATATACTGGATTCTCGATCTACTTCTGTACATATTGTTTTTGGTGTATATACGCATATATTGCATTTGGATTTCTGATACAGTGTTATTTGGGTTGTCAACTGGATTCGTTCTGACATTCGTGATTTCTTGTTTCTTGTTTTTGTACTTAAAATCATCTAGGATTATATCATTCCCTTTCACTGAATGGGTTGTTCCCTGCCCCTGTTGATTACACATACATTATCAAGGTCCTGAATGTCTTGGATCAATCTGGGTTGAGGAGAATCAGGCCTACACAGGTCTATATGAGGCATGATGTAATGTTGTCTTATTTTTTGTCAACTTAAAGTCACTTCTTTATGCATTTCAGTCACCATAACATTCATACTGTAGTTTTATAGTCTATTACAGCGTTGGAATATTTTGTATGAGAGAGTGCAAGATAGGCTACTCCCCTATAAAAAAAATGTCAAAAAATTCACTATAACATATTCTAACGACTGGAATACCATTCATTGTAAAAAAATAAATTCTTATTAAAAAAAGTACCTAAAATGCTTTTTGTTTATTTTGATTGTTGGTTTTGATGGTGATGATGGTTCATCATCCTCAGTGTGCTTTTCAACATTGGAAGGCATACAGATTACTGGTACTAATTGTTTCCCTCAATCATAATGAATACCCCTGTGTGGGATAAGCAATTTCTAAATCGAGGTCTTTGGGGTGGTGAAAACACATAACAATAGGAGACATTCAACAACCTTTTAGGGCCTCTTTACCTCCTGCTTTATGTTTCATCTGTGACCAGGAAACATTCACCTAAATACTGGAAAGGAGATTTATTCAATTTCTACTTTATCCTACTTTATTTTGATGCGAATTGTACAAATTATACTATTTTCAAATATGGTATATATATATTCATGACTCCATGACTCATTACAAATTATGAATTGAAATATGTCTTTCCAAATCTAAATTAAAATACACATTGAAGATAATAAATACTTATACAGATATTTGCAATATTTTTTTCTTACTTTTTCTTAAAAACAAATACTTAAATATTTGCCATATATCTTTATTTCAAGCGGTTCTAGATATTCCAGGTACAGTCCTCTGTTTCATTGTTCATGCAACTGTCAAAATGATGTACCCGTCACTTCGATATTGTTCCACTACACAACAAATACAATGCAACGGTTACCTCGTTGGTAACAAAATGCGATGCTGATGAATCAAAAACGTTTATATTGAAACATATATAGCTACCTGTTTATACAATGGTGCCCGTAGTTCTATTCTGACGCGATGTAGGAATAGCTTTTTGTAGCCTATTGTATTCACTGGTATGAAAATAAATAAACCACCTTTGTCAGAAGTCAAGTAAAAGCCTTTGGTAAAAAAATAAATAATAATCGAATAAATAAATAGATATCCTCGTATATCATACAGTTCCCTCCATCTCTGGCGGTTCAGGTGAGACGAGACAACGCTTCCACGTACAGGTAAGCGTACTCAGCGGTGGCAAAGTTTATAATAGGTTATGTATCTTTTTCTTTTCGCAGGCTCCGCCCTTTTTCGGTGTGTGCTTTTCCTTTGAAGATGCGCTCGCGCGGCAGGAGGTCAGGAAGTGGACATGGGCATGGCTCACTTACGTTACAACATTCGGAACCATGAGAAAGTTGACAACTCTTTTGAACACTCTTGTTACATCATTTGGGGTTGTCTCAGTGCCTAATACTTGCATTTTAAATGGATCTAATGTTTGCCCACCGCAACTTACTCTCACAAAAACTTTATTCAAAGCATTTGACCTGTCAAATAAAAAAAACACTCTAATGAATTATGTCGCAATGCACTGATGCATTACTAGTAGCTGGTCACTTACAATACAGTAGCCTACTTATTTATTAGATTGCTTGTTAAAAATACATGTCACCCATCTTATTGACCCCATGGTGACACAGTGGCATCTTGTACCATTGCAATGGTCATTATTGTCACTGGTCTGGTCACCATGTAGGCTCCAATGTCATCCTATGTAAACTACTGGCAACAGGTCTCTTTAGCACAGATTGTATCTCTTAATTGTCATACTTAATCAACTGTAACCTGTTTATATCTAACCTTCAGTGTCAGTTCAATTCTCAATTGTCAAGAGACCACAATTTACAAAACAGTATCATATCCTTTCATCTACTGCATGTTACAGGCAGTGTAGGTGCCTTATCAAAGCTCAGTTGTGCCCAAATACATAGCTGGTCCTCTTACTTTTGCCAAATGAAAGGAAACACTTGTTAACTGTTGTCTGTCATACCAATGAAAATACTGATTAAATCCAATCCAACATCACTGCTCTTCACAGTTTTATCAGCCTCTTCTTCTAAAGGTTTTATTTTTTCCCTCTCAGTTAATTCCTTTCCTGTCACAGCATGTTGGTGGAGTGACTTCAAATCAACTGACAAACAGAGACCACAGACAGACCGGCGGGAAGTGGTTTACTTACTAAATGCCATCTTCTTCTCTTTCTCTGAAGCAGCAGTTTTTAAAACGCTGAGTTTGTAGCAATGATGCATGTACAGTGTGTCTATGGTTTGGACTGTAACATAACAGGATACATATGTATTTTGTTTTGAATCAAATTATGAAATATTGACTCTGATTCACGTTTTCACAATCATGAATGATACAGTGCCTTCAGAAATTATTCATACCCCTTAACTTATTCCACATTTTGTCGTGCTACAACCTGAATTCAAAATTGATTAAATGTATGTTTTTTTTCACACCCATCTACACACAATACCCCATAATGACAAAGTGAAAACATGCTTTTCGAAATTTTTGCAAATTTACAAACATTTTCAAGTTTTGCCACTCAGGAACATTTACTGTCTTCTTGGTAATCAGTGTAGATTTGGCATTGTGTTTTAGGTCATTGTCCTGCTGAAAGGTGAATTCCTCTCCCAGTGTCTGGTGGAAAGCAGACTGAACCAGGTTTTCCTCTAGGATTTTGCCTGTGCTTAGCTCCATTCTATTTATTTTTTTATCCTGAAAAACACCCCAGTCCTAAACGATTACAAGCATACCCATAACATGATGCAGCCACCACATTGCTTGAAAATATGGAGAGTGGTACTCAGTAATGTCTTGCATTGGATTTGCCCCAAACATAACACTTTGTATAAAGGACAAAAAGTAGATTACTTTGTCACATTTTTTGCAGTATTACTTTAGTGTCTTGTTGCAAACAGGATGCATGTTTTGGAATATTTGTATTCTGTACAGGCTTCCTTCTTTTCACTGTGTCATTTAGGTTAGTATCGTGGAGTAACTATAATGTTGTTGATCCATCCTCAATTTTCTCCTATTCACAGTGATTAAACTCCGCAACTCTTTTAAAGTTCACCATTTGCCTCATGGTGAAATCCCTGAGGGTTTCCCTTCCTCTCTGGCAACTGAGTTAGGAAGGACGCCTGCATCTTTGTAGTGACCGGGTGTATTAATACACCATCCAAAGTGTAATGAATAACTTCACCATGCTCAAAGGGATATTCAATGTCTGATTTATTTTATTTTCTACCAATAGGTGCCCTTCTTTGTGAGGCAATGGGAAACCTCCCTGGTTCTTGTGGTTGAATCTGTGTTTGAAATTCACTGCTCGACTGAGGGACCTTACAGATAATTGTATGTGTGGGGTACAGAGATGAGGTAGTCATTCAAATATTATGTTAAACACTATTATTGCACACAGAGTGAGACACAAAATCTCAATTTAATCCATTTTAAATTCAGGCTGTAACACAACAAAATGTGGAGAGAGTCAAGGGGTGTGAATACTTTCTGAAGGCACTGTATGTGCGTAGCGTGTTTCAATAAAACAGGCTGACTGTGTATTACAACAGAAAACTGTAGCCTTCACGCACTGTGCTATAAAAGTGCTTCCTCGATAAGGGATTAGGCTTTTCTTCTATACTTATTCGCTTTCCAAACCTGTATTGAAAAGTTCACACAGAAAGAATTCCTTTCAATAGGGGATTGACCTTGTGTGCGTTCTCACTAGTGAAATTAATCTGGATACGCATGTACACAGAGAGGGATCAAGTAGCTGAATTGGGGACCACACACAATGCCTAAATGATGTTTACCAATGTCTTTCAATAGTCAGACATATTTCCTTGTGAATAAAATTCTTCCAACTCCAAAAGAGACTGTTTAATAACATTTAATTACAGTGCATTTAAGATCAATTACAAGGGGCTTACAAATTCTCTTAAGGTTTTGAATCTGTTTAGATGGCACGTTGCCCCCTTTTCTGTCAGTGGTTGCATTCTTTTAAGCGTCTTTCATAAGGTTGTGTGTGTTTCTAAATTGTCTGTGTATGTTCGTGGATTTGACCTTCAACCCCTCAAACTGACGTTAAAGACCATTTGATAGGGCTTGTACTTAAACTGTAGTCTGTTCAGATGTCAAAGGTGGTTTACCTAAAATTCGGTCCGCCCTCTTCCAGGCGTAGAGCTGCTAGTAGGCCTATACACTGTTCACAGCTGGATTTGAACCTCTAGCAGTTGATTGAAGATGCTTAGTCATATACTGTAAATGTATAGTATATCGTATATACTGACAGTACACTGTCTCACAGACTCCATTTCAGGACAGGACACACCATCATTTTGGACCTTAAATCCTTCAGCTATAACCCGGGTGCCAAGGACCCACTATAGACCTCATCCAACCTATATAAATCCATTCACACTCTCTGAGGCTTACATAGCGCTCTAGTCCTGAGGCCCATTCTGTATAGCTGAATCTCTCTAGTCGAATGCGGCAGCAAAATCCCACAAATCCCTATGAAATGAATCATCTATCACGGATAGTGAACAAAGTACATTTTGTCACATTGTTGGCCATTCTCCTTGGATTAAAGCTGTTTCATTGAAGTATCCAAAGATAAACAATTCAAGGAACTTATCTTTTGTAGTTTTCTGTTCCACACTTGCTTTCGTCATCCAGTATCATTAAGAGGAATCTAAAAAAAAAAATGATAAAAGAAGAAAATGATTATCATAATCATACTCATAGTTGATGTGTTCATGTCTATGGTGTACTAGTTTCTTTTCGTCTATGTCTATAGCTTATTTAACTTTAATTTGTACAGATTTGTCTCATAGAGACAAAAATCTAATTTGCAAGGGAGACCTGTTGTAAGTAGCCTAACATTGACTAACCAACCATAAAGCATGTTTTATGTGTGTCCCACGGGAACTACAATGGTGTCTCAGCTAAAGCCTAATATCACCGTTGGAGCCTCCAGAGGGATTGGCCAGGTAAAGCCTCATTTCCCCTCTGAGGGGGGAAAAAAAGTCAACTAGAGTAAACAGTAAGTGTACAGTAGTAGACTTCCTATATCCTTGTTTACTATTCAAAATCCCATAAGAGGAGGTACCGGCTGCCAGGGGTTCTGAGTCTGACTGAGTCACGTTTTTTTTCTTCCCTTCTTCATGCAAACACACCTAGACACTCACTCACTCACCACAGCAGCCCCCTCTCCCTCGCTCTCTACCTCCCCTTTCAACTTCAAACCCAGTCATTTCTGCAAGCTGCTACTTTGATTGTACCAAACACCTGTATTTTTGGGGAGAGACTTCCTCAGTAGCCCCCGCCTCCCATCTTTGATTGTTAAACAGCAGTGGCGCCGCCATTACTGTCTGAGAGACTGATGCCGCCCTGCTTCCCCTCCTCCTCCTCCACTTAAGTTCCTTTTAAACCAGAACTTGAATTGGTCTTGGAGTATGGCGAGCTCCATTTTATTTTATCCCCGTTCCACCTTTCCAAAGTATCTCAGTTGTAGATGAAGACTTTGAATCTCATATTCCTGTGTGTGACAGCTGCGTAAATCATGCCAGGAAGCAGAGCCATAACATTCTAGCTCTAAATCAACTACATTATGAATATTCTCCTGAATGCGAGGAAAGTCAGAATCAGAGGTAACTTTAGTAGAAATGGCTGTCAGTTGTTTGCCCTGTCTTAGGTCGTATCAACAGTACAGAAAGAGTGTGAACAGAGCAGACACACACACACACACACACGGCCCTCTTCCCCTCACCCTTAATACCAGGTTTTATTATCCAACCTCTCATCCCTGCCATCCTGTCTTCCCCTCCAGATTAATGTCCTCTCCGATCTCCACCAGCTGTTTCCGTGCCAGAACACCCCTCATCTTCCCGGGCCGCTGGCCTCTTGGTTCAGGTGGCAGATGGTGGTCTGTCTGGGGCTGGGCCATAGGGCCGCATTGTCGCAGTGCCTGCGTGTCTATGAGAGAATAGCCGCCCTCACGCCCAATATCAGGAGTGTCAGTGTGTTCACATCGCCACATGCCAGACCGCCCTTGTAAATAAGAATTTGGCCATATAAAATGTATAACCTGTATGGACAGCTTTAAGGGAAGAGCCTTGTGTCACATAGCTCAAAACTTTGGAGTGCCCCCACCTTTTGTTGATGAAATCAAATAAAATGATAGCCGTTCACTTTATTAATTTGGATTTGTAAAATGTAATGTTAACTTATGTAAATATGCTGTGTACGTCGTCAACCGGTGTTTGTTTTGAGAGTGACTTGGGGGGGGGGGGGGGGGGGGGGTGTACGCCCACAGTTTGTTTGATATAAAGTGTGTCTGTTTTGTTTAGTCTGTGTGTGGTATGCATGAGTGCGTAAGTGTGTGTCTGACTGTGTGTGTGTGTTTCTGTGTGTGTGTCTGTCTGACTGTGTATGTGTGTGTGTGTCTGTGTGTCTGTGTGTCTGTGTGTCTGTGTGTCTGTCTGTCTGTCTGTCTGTCTGTCTGTCTGTCTGTCTGTCTGTCTGTCTGTCTGTCTGTCTGTCTGTCTGTCTGTCTGTCTGTCTGTCTGTCTGTCTGTCTGTCTGTCTGTCTGTCTGTGTGTGTGTGTGTGTGTGTGTGTGTCAGTTTGAGCGGTGTTAACTGGGTGTGGCTGTCTGTGCCTGAGGTGGGCGTTTACTTTTCAGGGCTGTTAGTGCTTGTGTCTTAGTACAGACAGGATGTGCAGAGGTTGTCAGCACAGTTCATGAGATAAAAGAACGGGGGGGGGGTAGTCGTGCCGGTCAGATAGCAGGCTGTCTACCTGAAAGAATCCGAGCCTGCTCCCTCCACCTCTACATACATTCCAAGTGTGCTGCACAGGAAACACCTCTCACCACCTTAGTGCTTTGACATCCTTTTTCCTAGACACTCAACACCCAAACAAAGCTGGGCATAGCTGAGTACTGATATGGCCAAGTGTTCAACGACAACTGGAATCAAAAGCCAAAAACCTAAAGGTTAAAGGTGTTTGTGTTTATACTTCACTTCCCAAGTATCCTTTCGAATGTGTGGACGACACCCTATTAGGCTTAGACAACAGAGGGAAATACTTTAGCTATTGATCAAAAGCGTGAAGAGACTTTTAGACTTGGAGACTTGGAATGGACACAACCCCTTTACTGGTGCCAAACATATTAGTAACAGAGGGTAATAACAATGTCCTAAACTTCATTTTGACAGTAATTTCAGAAATGCTGTTAGGCTGGTTTATATCGTTTCCTTTTGTATTGCCAAGTTACTTCCACGGAGTATCATTGTCAAAACAAATAAACTCACAGACAGGATCAGTGTCCTGAGGCTGACAGTCTAGTCCAGCTACAAGACCACCAACTGTGATGTAACATTGAGAGTTTTAGCACTGAAACAATTTGCATAGAAGGCCTAGTGCATGTTTTGCACCACAATGAGTTACAACTAGATACATAGATATTAATTTGATCACTCTGTTGTTGCTGCGAATCTTCCTGCACTAAATGAAAATACCCTCAAATAAAATATGGCATTATGTACTGTCGCATCATATGAAACATTTGATCTCAAATTCAAAATTCTCAAAATGTTAATTCTTAGCTTCACTGTCCAAATACATATGTAAGGGACTGTATATGGCAAGGGATGCAGATGTGTGGACAACAAATCAGCAGGCACATTTTTTTGTCACACATAAAAAGGGAAAGATTTAATAGGTTTGTGAATTATTTTATTCAATGGCTTTATTTGCTACGGGTATTTAGTACCAGGAATCCATGATACGCCTCATGCTCATGAACCTCATACCACTCATGCCGCCCATGGCTCCCATTCCCATGCCCATGCTGAAGTTGCTGTACTCTCCAGGCCTCATGTACATCATCCTGCCTCTGAAGTGGGGCTGCTCGTACATCAGCCAGTGGCCTTCCATCACGTTGCAGGACTGGCATTTGGACATGCGGTAATGATCCATGATGTTGTCACAGTCGTCCATCATCTCGTGCATCTGACCTCCGAAGTTCTCTCTCTCGTAGATCCTCATCCTGTAGTTTCCTCTGTGCTGTTAGGATAAAAGTACAGGTTTCATAGATGAGATCATTATTTAGAACATTGTTTAATATGAGAGTGTGACCATTAAAATATGTTTTACCTTCAATGGCAAGATGTGACTATTTTAAGATGAGATATTTTCGACCTACCATGGCGATCATGCGGCAGGACTTGATGCAGTCATTCATTCCAAAGTGCTGCATGTAGTCAGGGTACTCGCCCCTCCTCATGAAGTACTGGTTTCCCATGTAGTTGTTGCGGTTGTACAGCATCCAACAGCCACTCTCAACCCTGCAGGAGTGGCACCTGCTCAGGTAGGAGCTCATGTCACTGCAGTCACTGCTGCACTCATAGGAACGACCCTGGAAGTTCCTGTCCTCATAGAAGACGATCTGAAAATATAAAGGAATAATTTCTATGAATTAAACAATTGTATGAAAGAAACATTTTAGAGAAATGTGGGATAGTCTACTGTTCCATCACAATGGCAACCAGGATATTGGGATGAGTCAAACATTCATGTTTTAGTTTGTGGTGCTAGAGCGCTAGAGCCCTAATGTATACCAATCTAGAAAAATGTTGGTATGTATTTTCAAAACTTTCCCAGTGCTTACCTTGCCCCTGCTCATGCTGGTGGTGGACATGTTTGCTAACTGTGCTGCTGGTTGCTGCTCCTGAACTGACTTCCTACCTGGTTTAACCCTTTCTTTTATACCTGACCAAACCCAAAGAATCGCTAGCTCCATTGTTCAAATCCCTGACCCAGCAACATGCTATAGAGGCCTATTGAGGCCACTGAGGTTACGTCCACATTTCCAGAAAGGCTGCTTTTCAATTGGTTGTTTCTCTTACAAAGTAACATAGAGCCTTTTGAGAGTTTACTCTCAAATTACTCTCAAATTTGAAAGTTCTTCATACATAAGTTTTCAAATCTTACTTGAAGGATAACTTTTATTAACTAGAAAATGACATTTCCTGAAGTAAATGTGTGTGCTTGAAAGTCTTGAAGTATTTATGGTTGTGAAATAGTAGTATAGTGGTAGCAACAGCTATAGTAATGGTAAAAGTAGTATTGGTAGTAATAGGGTTTTCATAGCCTATGGGTTAGTTATAGTTACCTATTTTGGGGTGGTTTGTTAGTTTGGAGTTATTATAGTTGGTTATAGTGGGCTAGTACAGTAAGATAGTGAGTACTATAGCATCATTATGTCACGCTATTCAAGGTAGCAGGAAACGGGTGAGTCAGGCGCAGGAGAATAGAGGTCCATAGAATATATGTTTAATAATGTCCAGAGTGAATACAGCGACTAGGCAGGGAGCAATCCACAAACAGGAGGGAGAACAGCTCCAAACTCCAAAATACACGGGGCGCAGCCCGGCAACCCTAAAACCTATCAAATATTGTCGCGTACACAAAACACATAGAAAAATAATCCAGCCCACTACCATCGACGTAACATAAAACAATCCCGCACAAATTCCAAACAAAAAACAGACAAACTAAATACCCCCCCACTAATTACAAACAAGGAACAGGTGCGGACTAAAACAGACATAACCAACAGACACTGAAACATGGATCGGTGGCAGCTAGTAGGCTGGCGACAACGACCGCCGAGCGCCGCCCGACTGGGGAGTGGCGCCACCTTCTGTGGACGTTGTGACAGTACCCCCCGACGCGCGGCTCCCGCAGCGCGCCGACACCGGCCTCGGGGACGACCCGGAGGACGAGGAGCAGGGCGATCCGGGCAGAGGCTATGGAATCTCTGCAACAGGGCTGGATCCAGAATGTCCCCCACCGGGACCCAGCACCTCTCCTCCGGGCCGTACCCCTCCCAGTCCACGAGGTACTGCAGGCCCCCTACCCGACGTCGGGAGTCCAAGATGGACCGGACTGTGTATGCCGGGCCCCCCCCGATGTCCAGGGGGGGTGGAGGGACCTCCCGCACCTCAGCGTCCTGCAGCGGACCAGCTACCACCGGCCTGAGGAGAGACATGAAACGAGGGGTTAATACGGTAATATGAAGGAAGTTGTAACCTATAACACACCTCGTTTTTTCTCCTCAGGACTTTGAATGGCCCCACAAATCGTGGACCCAGCTTCCGGCAGGGCAGGTGGAGGGACAGGTTCCGGGTCGAGAGCCAGACTCTGTCCCCTGGTTTGTACACGGGGGCCTCACTGCGGCGGCAGTCAGCGCTCTCCTTGTGCCGTCCTACAGCTCGTATAAGGCACTCCTGGACAACACTCCAGGTCTCCTTCGAGCGCTGAACCCATTCCTCCACCACAGGAGCTTCTGTCTGGCTCTGATGCCAAGGCACCAGGACCAGCTGGTACCCTAATACCACCTGGAAGGGCGACAGGTTAGTAGAGGAGTGACGCAGAGAGTTCTGCGCCATCTCGGCCCATGGCAGAAACTTTGCCCACTCCCCTGGCCGGTCCTGGCAATAGGACCGCAGAAACCTGCCCACATCCTGGTTAATACGTTCCACCTGCCCATTACTCTCGGGGTGAAAACCCGAAGTCAAACTGACCGAGACCCCCAGCCTCTCCATAAACGCCCTCCACACTCTGGACGTGAACTGGGGACCCCGATCAGAGACGATGTCCTCGGGCACCACGTAGTGCCGGAAGACATGCGTAAACAGGGCCTCCGCGGTCTGTAGGGCCGTAGGAAGGGATCAGGCGGCAGGACTTAGAGAACCGATCCACAACGACCAGGATCGTGGTGTTCCCCTGAGAAGGTGGGAGATCCGTAAGAAAATACACCGACAGGTGGGACCACGGTCGCTGTGGAACAGGGAGGGGCTGTAGTTTCCCTCGCAGCAGGTGCCTAGGAGCCTTACACTGGGCGCACACCAAACAGGAAGAGACATAGTGCCTGACATCCTTAACCAAAGTGGGCCACCAGTACTTCCCTCTCAGGGCCCGCACTGTCCGTTCCACACCAGGATGACCCGAGGAGGGTAGAGTGTGTAACCACCGGATCAGACGATCGCGAACACCGAGCGGGACGTACTTCCGACCAGCTGGACACTGAGGTGGAATAGGTTCTGACTGCCCCGCCCGCTCGATGTCCGCATCCACCTCCCAAACCACTGGTGCCACCAGACAGGAGGCAGGGAGGATGGGAGTAGGATCGATGGTCCGCTCCTCGGTGTCGTGGAGACGCGACAGTGCGTCGGCCTTCCGGTTCCGGGAACCTGGAATGTACGACAAGGTGAATTGGAACCTCGTAAAAAAAACCTGGCCCACCTGGCTTGACGAAGGTTAAGTCTCCTCGCTGCCCGGATGTACTCCAGGTTACGGTGATCAGTCCAGATGAGGAAAGGGTGACGTGCCCCCTCAAGCCAATGTCTCCACACCTTCAGGGCCTCCACCATAGCTAACAACTCCCGGTCCCCCACATCATAGTTGCGCTCTGCCGAACTCAGCTTCTTAGAAAAGAACGCACAGGGGCGAAGCTTCGGAAGCGCGCCCGAGCGCTGCGACAGCACCGCTCCTACCCCAGTCTCGGACGCGTCCACCTCCACTATGAATGGCAAAGAGGGGTCCGGATGAGCCAGCACCGGGGCGTCGGTAAACAGAGCCTTCAGACTACTAAAGGCTCTGTCCGCCTCTGCCGACCACTGCAGCTGCACCGGCCCCCCCTTCATCAGTGAGGTAATGGGAGCCGCCACCTGACCAAAGCCCCAGATAAACCTCCGGTAGTAATTGGCAAACCCCAAGAACCGCTGCACCTCCTTCACCGTGGTTGGAGTCGGCCAATTACGCACGGCTGTAAAGCGGTCACATTCCACCTCTACCCCATTGGTGGAAATGTGATATCCCAGAAAAGAGACGGCTCGTTTGAAGAACTCACATTTCTCAGCCTTGACGTACAGGTCATGCTCCAGCAGCCGCCCAAGCACTTTACGCACCAGAGACACATGCTCAGCGCGTGTGGCGGAGTAGATCAAAATGTCATCGATGTATACCACCACACCCTGACCGAGCAGGTCTCTAAGAACCTCATCTACAAAGGATTGGAAGACGGCGGGAGAATTCTTTAACCCATACGGCATGACGAGGTACTCATAATGGCCAGATGTGGTACTAAATGCGGTTTTCCACTTGTCTCCATCTCGGATACGCACCAAGTTATACGCGCTCCTGAGATCTAATTTTGTGAAGAAGCGCGCCCCGTGAAAAGACTCCACTGCCGTGGCAATGAGAGGTAGTGGGTAACTGAAACCCACCGTGATGGAATTTAGACCTCTATAATCAATGCACGGGCGCAGACCTCCCTCCTTCTTCCTCACAAAATAGAAGCTCGAGGAGAGGGGTGACTTAGATGGCCGAATGTATCCCTGTCTCAAGGACTCATCGACGTATGTCTCCATAGCCGCTGTCTCCTCCTGAGAGGATACACGTGACTCCGAGGAAAGGCCGCGTTAGCCTGGAGGTTTATCGCACAATCCCCTTGACGATGAGGGGGTAATTGAGTCGCCTTCTTTTTACTGACAGCGATAGCCAAATCAGCATATTCAGAGGGAATGTGCACGGTGGAGACTGGTTCTGGACTTTCCACCGTGGTCGCACCGATGGAAACTCCTATACACCTGCATGAGCACTCCCTCGACCACCCCTTAAGAGCCCTCTGCCTCCACGAAATCTTAGGGTTGTGAGTTGCCAGCCAGGGAATTCCCAGTACCACCGGAAACGCCGGGGAATCAATGAGGAACAGGCTGATACGTTCCTCATGACCCCCCCACGTCACCTTGACTAGTGGCACTGTGACTTCCCTCACTTGGCCGGACCCTAGTGGTCAACTATCTAGGGCATGCACAGGAAAGGGTTGGTCCAGCTGAACCAGGGGAATACCTAATTTAGTGGCGACCCCACGGTCCATAAAACTCCCAGCTGCGCCTGAACCGACTAGTGCCTTATACTGGAAGTGAGGGGAAAACTCAGGGAAACAAACAGAGGTGTACATGTGATCGACAGGGGGCTCTGGGTGTGACTGGTGCTGACTCACCTGGGGGGTCGATGTGGTGCTCTGCCTGCCATCCAAACTCCCGGGTGGACCTCTCCAGCACCGGTCCGCAGTGTGCCCTCTACGACCACAACTCCGGCCCTGCTAGCTGCAGCCCCTCCTATCTCCATGGGCGTTGGAGCAGGAGGGTGAAACAAACAGACCCCGACTGGAACGCCCCCGGGCAGCCAGCAGGTTGTCCAGCCTGATGGACAAATCAATAAGCTGGTCCAGGGTGGTCGTATTGTCCTGGCAAGCCAGCTCCCGGCGGGCGTCCTCACGAAGACTACATCTGTAGTGGTCAATCAGGGCCCGCTCATTCCACCCCGATCCGGCGGCGAGAGTCCGGAAATCCAGGGCAAAGTCCTGAGCGCTCCTCGTCTCCTGCCTCAGGTGGAATAATCGCTCACCCGCCGCTTTGCCCTCCGGGGGATGATCGAATACCGCCCGGCAGCGGCGGACGAACTCTGGGTAGTCGCTCCTAGCCGAGTCTGGGCCCTCCCAGACTGCGTTGGCCCATTCTAGGGCTCTACCCGTGAGGCATGAGACGAGGACACTCACCCTCTCTTCATCCGAAGGAGGGGGGCAAACGATCGCCAGGTACAGATCTAATTGAAGCAGAAAACCCTTGCACCCGGCGGCCGCCCCATCAAACTCCCTGGGAGCCATGATCCAGATCCCACTCGTGCTGGGTTCGGTGGGTGCTGGTAGGGGCGCAGGGTGGTGAGTAGGCACTGGGGGGGGTGAGGGAGCGATTCTCTCCCAGCTCTCCAAAAGGGCCAGCACCTGATCCATGGCCGTGCCCAGGCGTTGAAGGAGGCTGGCATGTTGTGACACTTGTTCTGCCATGGATGGTGCTTCGGCTCCTGCTGACTCCATCTTGTGGTGCGGGATTCTGTCACGATATTCAAGGTAGCAGGAAACGGGTGAGTCAGGTGCAGGAGAATAGAGGTCCGTAGAATATATGTTTAATAATGTCCAGAGTGAATACAGCGACTAGGCAGGGTGCAATCCACAAACAGGAGGGAGAACAGCTCCAAACTCCAAAATACACGGGGCGCAGCCCGGCAACCCTAAAACCTATCAAATATTGTCGCGTACACAAAACACATAGAAAAATAATCCAGCCCACTACCATCGACATAACACAAAACAATCCCGCACAAATCCCAAACAAAAAACGGACAAACTAAATACCCCCCCACTAATTACAAACAAGGAACAGGTGCGGACTAAAACAGACATAACCAACAGACACTGAAACATGGATCGGTGGCAGCTAGTAGGCCGGCGATGACAACCGCCGAGCGCCGCCCGACTGGGGAGTGGCGCCACCTTCTGTGGACGTTGTGACACAGTAGCCATATTGTGTGTTTTTAAGCTCTCTAAGGTCTTCAGTTTGAACATTCTGAATTTTTTGTTGCAGTGATTTCAGTTTAGAATGTTGAAATCTGCATTCTGCCTTTAAAATGGGATATAAAAATCTATAGTTTATGAAGTATGAATGGTAGCAACAAACTGTGTTGAAGCAATCTAAGTTGATTCAGTCTGCAAATGTCAACTTTGGGTTGGTGTTTGTAGCTGGAACAGTGGCAAATCCACATTTTGCCTTTAAATCTATGGAAATGTATGCAAATTTCAACCAGTTTTGTTCAAAAAGTATACATAGTATCAAAAAGCTGTATACAAGCACACCATTCCAAACCGGTCTGCACGTTTTAAAGGTTGAATGGAGTTTTTAGCTTTAACGGTTCTGGAGGAGTAGTGGCTCCATTTTTTACCTGTCCTCTCCATTTAAACCCATGGCCGTTAAAATACATCGGGATATATGCAAAAGTGTTTGTAGTGTGAAAGGTAAGCTATAAGTAGTATCAAAAATGATTGTTCATACAACCTGAAGACAGCAAGCCCGCACGTTTTAAAGTTTTTTGGTGTGGGTTGCTTTTACAGTTTTGGGCTACAGGTGGCAGCAGAAGGAGAGTAATAAGTATGTCGGAATTTCGAAGTTGTTCTTGCTTTCAGCAGGCACATCTAATGATTTGACATGTTAGCACAAACCGATCTGGGACCAGGCTATTAGTGCACTGAGAATAAAAACATACTGGTTATTAATCATTACAGTGTAGCCTACATGCCATGGATGGGATGGATATGCTCTTTTTGAGCAATTAAATTATCTATTTGATAATAGAATATAGAGGACCCAAATCTAAAAAGTTGTGATGATGTATTCTTGAATCATCCAACAACCATCCTACAATCTAAGCTTGATGCCCTCAATCTCACACAAATTATCAATGAACCTACCAGGTACCACCCCAAAGCCGTAAACACGGGCACCCTCATAGATATCATCCTAACCAACTTGCCCTCTTAATACACCTCTGCTGTTTTCAACCAAGATCTCAGCGATTACTGCCTCATTGCCTGCATCCGTAATGGGTCAGCGGTCAAACGACCTCCACTCATCACTGTCAAACGCTCCCTGAAACACTTCAGCGAGCAGGCCTTTCTAATCGACCTGGCCCAGGTATCCTGGAAGGATGTTGACCTCATCCCTTCAGTAGAGGATGCCTGGTTATTTTTTTAAATGCCTTCCTCACCATCTTAAAGCATGCCCCATTCAAGTAATTTAGAACCAGGAACAGATATAGCCCTTGATTCTCTCCAGACCTGACTGCCCTTAACCAACACAAAAACATCCTTTGGCGTTCTGCATTAGCATTGAACAGCCCCCGTGATATGCAACTTTTCAGGGAAGTTATAAACCAATATACACAGGCAGTTAGAAAAGCCAAGGCTAGCTTTTTCAAGCATAAATTTGCTTCCTGCAACACAAACTCAAAAAGTTCTGGGACACTGTAAAGTCCTTGGAGAATAAGAGCACCTCCTCCCAGCTGCCCACTGCACTGAGGATAGGAAACTCTGTCACCACCGATAAATCCACTATAATTGAGAATTTCAATAAGCATTTTTCTACGGCTGGCCATGCTTTCCACCTGGCTACCCCTACCCCGGTCAACAGCACTGCACCCCCCACAGCAACTCGCCCAAGCCTTCCCTATTTCTCCTTCTCCCAAATCCAGTCAGCTGATGTTCTGAAAGAGCTGCAAAATCTGGACCCCTACAAATCAGCCGGGCTAGACAATCTGGACCCTTTCTTTCTAAAATTATCTGCCGAAATTGTTGCAACCCCTATTACTGGCCTATTCAACCTCTCTTTTGTGTCGTCTTAGATTCCCAAAGATTGGAAAGCACCACCCCCCTCTTCAAAGGGGGGGGACACTCTTGACCCAAACTGCTACAGACCTATATCTATCCTACCCTGCCTCTCTAAAGTCTTCGAAAGCCAAGTCAACAAACAGATTACAGACCATTTCGAATCCCACCGCACCTTCTCCGCTATGCAATCTGGTTTCAGAGCTGGTCATGGGTGTACCTCAGCCACGCTCAAGGTCCTAAACGATATCTTACCCGCCATCGATAAGAAACAATACTGTGCAGCCGTATTCATTGACCTGGCCAAGGCTTTCGACTCTGTCAATCCCCACATCCTCATCGGCAGACTCAACAGCCTTGGTTTCTCAAATGATTGCCTCGCCTGGTTCACCAAATACTTCTCTGATAGAGTTTAGTGTGTCAAATCGGAGGGCCTGTTGTCCGGGCCTCTGGCAGTCTCTATGGGGGTGCCACAGGGTTCAATTCCTGGGCTGACTCTTTTCTCTGTATACATCAATGATGTCGCTCTTGCTGCTGGTGAGTCTCTGATCCACCTCTACGCAGACGACACCATTCTGTATACTTCTGGCCCTTCTTTGGACACTGTGTTAACTACCCTCCAGATGAGCTTCAATGCCATACAACTTTCCTTCCGTGGCCTCCAACTGCTCTTAAATACAAGTAAAACTAAATACATGCTCTTCAACCGATCGCTGCCTGCACCTGCCTGCCCGTCCAGCATCACTACTCTGGACGGTTCTGACTTAGAATATGTGGAAAACTACAAATACCTAGGTGTCTGGTTAGACTGTAAACTCTCCTTCCAGACTCACATCAAACATCTCCAATCCAAAGTTAAATCTAGAATTGGCTTCCTATTTCGCAACAAAGCATCTTTCACTCATGCTGCCAAACATACCCTCGTAAAACTGACCATCCTACTGATCTTCGACTTCGGCGATGTCATTTACAAAATTGCCTCCAATACCCTACTCAATAAATTGGATGCAGTCTATCACAGTGCCATCCGTTTTGTCACCAAAGCCCCATATACTACCCACCACTACGACCTGTACGCTCTCGTTGGCTGGCCCTCGCTTCATACTCGTCGCCAAACCCACTGGCTCCAGGTCATCTACAAGACCCTGCTAGGTAAAGTTCCCCCTTATCTCAGCTCGCTGATCACCATAGCAGCACCCACCTGTAGCACGCGCTCCAGCAGGTATATCTCTCTGGTCACCCCCAAAGCCAATTCCTCCTTCGGCCGCCTCTCCTTCCAGTTCTCTGCTGCCAATGACTGGAACGAACTACAAAAATCTCTGAAACTGGAAACACTTATCTCCCTCACTAGCTTTAAGCACCAGCTGTCAGAGCAGCTCACAGATTACTGCACCTGTACATAGCCCATCTATAATTTAGCCCAAACAACTACCTCTTCCCCTACTGTATTTATTTATTTTGCTCCTTTGCACCCCATTATTTCTAGTTCTACTTTGCACTTTCTTCCACTGCAAATCTACCATTCCAGTGTTTTACTTGCTATATTGTATTTACCTCGCCACCATGGCCTTTTTTGCCTTTACCTCATCTCACCTCATTTGCTCACATTGTATATAGACTTATTTTTCTACTATATTATTGACTGTATGTTTGTTTTACTCCATGTGTAACTCTGTGTTGTTGTAGGTGTCAAACTGCTTTGCTTTATATTGGCCAGGTCGCAATTGTAAATGAGAACTTGTTCTCAACTTGCCTACCTGGTTAAATAAAGGTGAAATAAACAAATAAAAAGAATCATGCTGAAATGTTTCCAATTAGTTTATTTGGAACAATCTCATTGTGCGCTTGTTATAGCAACATTTGTTGGCTAATTGTTGAATAGGGCTATACACTTGTTTTTCAGTTATGTATTTGCAGCAAGTAATCAACGAGACTAGACCTTTAAATACAACCTTTGGATACGATCACGTGGTACAGTATCTCAACTACAATCTGCCTTCTCGTAGCTACCACGTCTGGTTTTGCGATTAAAAAGGTAACATTTTTCCTGTAGGAATTTGCAACATATCAGTAGCTACAGTAGCCCTATTACTCAACAGATTATAATGACAGCCAACCCTTGGATTGAACTGAAATGACAGTCGTTTATTTGTGCATTTTAGCGTGATATCTCCTGAAACCGGGAAGTGACAACAAGGGCACATCGCTAACGATACCGTTTATATAGGCCCTATCTTAAATAAACATTTGACTAAAGCCCATTTTAGGCTATCACGTCTCCACAAGACTTCGATCACATTGTTTCAAATGTTTCCGCATTTTATAATAGAACAGCGTTACTAATTAGCCATGTTGATAAGAAGAAGGAGACCGCCAAGACCATTCGGATTTGTAAAGATTACCGAGAAGTGCAGTGCACAATACTGCCTCCTTATCGCTCTGTTTGAGAAGGGATGGACAATGCACTAGTTGACAGGAAGAACATATTATACCTGAGACTTCCCTAAATATACTGTATAGGGGATGGATGCCTTATGTCACGTGTGCCCATTCTATATGTGTGCCCATTCTATAGGCTTCTTAGGCTGTGTACAATAGTCATAGTGTGAAATGAAACAGAAATGGTAAAACTGTAAAAACATGACTAACTGATAGTGACAGTGATATACAGTATGTGTATATTTTTGAGTTTGCTTAAACAGGCAGTTAACCCCTAGGCCGTCATTGAAAATAAGAATTTGTTCTTAACCGACTTGCCTAGTTAAATAAAGGTTAAATAAAAACGCTTATACAATTTATTGACCAACATAACTATGAGTCTTCCTGATTTTACCGATGTATGACTAAGGCTAGGACTTTTCCCTGATAATTTGCCCTGACCAGGAAAAACTCCTGGCCTCTGATATGATAGCAGTTTATTTTCTGGTAATATATTTGTTATGGTGTTTGTTTGTCCTCTTGTTCATGCAGGATGGCAGAGCCTGAGCCGCCCCTCTCGTGTGACTGCTTTGTGTCCTTGCCCCCTGGCTCACAAGATGATCATGTGATCTTTGGGAAGAACTCGGACCGTCCTAGAGATGAGGTCCAGGAGGTTCTTTACTACCCAGCAACCAGTCACCCATCTGGGACCATGCTGGAGGTAAGCTAGGCCTAGCTTCACTTCTCCCCATAGATTGACCCTGCTGCAAAGTACAATCCTGCTGCCATCTTGGATCGGGGCTCTCTTGAAAAAGAGATTTGATCTTAATGAGATTAAACCTGGGTGAAGCATGGTTAAAGAACTCAAATCCATCTGCCCTCTGAAAATTGTATGTAGGCCTGTAGTCAGAGTGTAGGCATTTATGTTAAAAATGGTCACAACAGGTGTTTTGCACTCTGACCAACATCACTAATTGGATTAGAGTTGTTTTCACTGGTGAGCAGTCAGTCTGGGCAATATAACAGAGAAGGGTTATCAAACCTCTAAAATACCCCTCCTTTGTATACACAATCAACATGTTCTAATTTACTATTCACAAAGTTTAGAGTTTGAATGATAGACTATCATTTATATGTATTTTCATGCCTTTATGTTACTAACGGTTTATACGACAGGTTTGAGGTATTGGCAGAGTATGTGTTGGTATGGTTTGCCAGTAGATTTGATGTTACAATCACATAAAAAGTGAATTGAACAACAATGTAAGTCCTGCATCTCTCCTCCTGCAGTGCACGTACATTCAGATCCCTCAAGCAGAACACACCCATGCTATGGTCCTCAGCCGGCCTTCCTGGCTGTGGGGGGCCGAGATGGGGGCCAACGACAAGGGGGTCTGCATCGGGAATGAGGCTGTGTGGACCCGCGAAGCTATCGATCCAGGGGAAGCCCTGCTAGGAATGGACCTGGTCCGGTAAGCATGGCTAACCGTAGGCCAGCATACCAAACAGTAGTGTTGTTTTGGGGCCAAGTGAATCCTAACTTCAGAATCACCTCCTGGTCCGAAAGATAGAGAGACGAGTTGAGCTGGCTGGGCTGGCTGGCTGTTGGGTCAGGTTCCTGACCGAGCGGTCTGATTGAATGACTGGCCGGTCTATTTCAGACAACATTGGATCCCAGGACCAGGAACGATAGGGTAGCGCTGCCCTTTAAGAATCAATTTACTAACTTCAGAATCACATCACTCAAAGTTTTGTGTGAATAATCAATGCATTAATGTCATTGGTAAATTTGTTGAATAGTAGATATCCTAACTGGAGATGTGCAAGTATTTCAGCCCGTAGTCAGAAATGCAATATAGGGCTAGGCAGTAGCAGATGGGCTACTGTAAATGTACTAGGTAGACTTCCTTCATCACAGGTTAATACTTACATGTGTGCGTAGGGACTAGTCATGTAAACAAAGATAGGCCTACTGCCAAAACATTTCTATGGGAGTTTTGATTGAATCCGGCCCAAGTGTGTTTTCACTTATGTCATAAAGCTGCCTTTACATTGTCATAAGCATAACATTTGAAAGGATTTTGTAACGCTCACGCACCATGGAGCCTATTGAAGTGTATGCTGAACAAATCAATGTAACAGTTTGCAATGGCAGCCGCAGGTTGGTCTTGTTGTACCACTGACTGCAGTGATATAGCAACAGCAGGACTAACCTACTCCAGGGGTTGCTGCTCTGTGGCTGACCCTATGCTGCTACCAGCCTCACAGCTGTGTGTATGTATTGTGTCCGGGGAATAGTACAAGACAGAATGTTCTATTCTATTTGATTCTATTCTACTCATGATCTATTCTCTTCTACCACTATTCTATGCCAGTGTTTCCCAACCCTGGTCCTCCAGTACCCCTAACAGTACACATTTTGATTGTAACCCCGGACAAGCACACCTGATTCAACTTGTCAACTAATCATCAAGCCCTGAATGAGCTGAATGAGGTGCGTTTGTCAAGAGCTACAACAAAATATGTGTACTGTTGGGGTACTCCAGGACCAGGGTTGGGAAACACTGTTCTATTCTACCGGTATTCTACTCTACTCTACTCTACTCTACTCTACTTTATTCTACTCTACTCTACTCTACTCTACTCTACTTTATTCTACTCTACTCTACTCTACTCTACTCTACTTTATTCTACTCTACTCTACTCTACTCTACTCTACTCTACTCTACTCTACTCTACTTTATTCTACTCTACTCTACTGCTCTACTCTACTCTATTCTATTGCTTGACAGCTTGGGACTGGAGCGTGCGGACAGTGCCTGGGGGGCGGTGAGTGTGATCACTGGTCTGCTGGAGCAGCACGGCCAGGGGGGGCCATGCAGGGAGGACCCGGCTCCCTTCAGCTACCACAACTCCTTCCTCCTGGTGGACCGCAACGAGGCCTGGATCCTGGAGACCGCCGGCAAGCTCTGGGTGGCACAGAAAGTCACAGGTGAGGAAACTGCTGTAACACCGTGGGAGTTGTAGTGTGAATGGATGTTGGGGGGGGGGGACTGAGGGTGGCACAGGAAGTTACATGGTGAGGAAACTGCTGTAACATCACTGGAGCTGTAGTGTGGACAGAAGTTTTGAAACAGGTTTGTTCTGGGGTAATCTCTGTTAAGGAGTAAAATCTCACAGAACTTGGTCAGCTGAGTGATTAATTTCTTTGTTCATACAGTCCGTGTTAGAAATTGAGAGTGGCAAATATGAAGTCTCCACCCTCACATAAAGAAATCTCAGCCAAAGTGCCCCCCCCCTCCGATCTGTGTGGTCACACGTGCGAACCAAAGCAGTTTAAGCATCGTCTTCACCCAATCCTTCCTGATACGTGCAAATAACCAGTGACGAAAACCCCAAAACCAGAACTAATGCTGCTCCTTATCTCACACATCCCATTCAGTCTCTGCAGATACTTCAGTCTACATGCAAAATCTGCCCATGGGAGATTCGTTTTGTGCTTTTACCCTTATGGTTGTGGTTAGGATAGTGGGAGGGTAAGCTGATCCTAGAACTGTGCATATCTGAGCAACTTATACCAGCAGCATACAACTATGCACCCCCACCTGTCTTTGCTTCCCACAGAGGGGGTGAAGAACATCTCCAATGCGCTGACCATCGGGACGGATATCTCGGCTGAGCACCCAGAGCTGCGGAGTGTGGCCCAGGCCCAGGGTTGGTGGAGCGGCGAGGGAGAGTTCTGCTTCAACGAGGTGTTCAAGTCTGAAACCCCCCCCGCCAGGATGGAACTGGCCAAGAAGCGCTACAGTGGGGGCACACAGCTCCTCCAACAGCATGATGGTGAGGGAGACTATTCTTTCTATTCTATTCTAATCTAATTCAACCCATTCAACTCCCTATAACTGTAAAAACTCCCAAAATGATGTTAAAGCAGGCTCTATTAACAACACTATACATGGTTGGTTTGGTTGCCGTATTGCTTATACAGCTATTTTTAATAAAGGCCTGGTATCCCCTCTTACCATAGAAAGTACGTTGAATGTAACTAGCTATGTCATTTCCTGTCTCCTGCCATTCCCTCTCCGGTCGGCTTTCCAATAAAAATAGACGACTAATAACCTACTTAGACAATACATTTTCTGGGTTCCCCAGGTTCTGTGACGGCCGAGGTGATGATGTCCATCCTGAGGGACAAGCCCAGTGGGATCTGCATGGACTCTGGGGGGTTCCGCACCACTGGCAGCATGGTGTCCATCCTGCCCCGCGACCCCAGCCTGCCCTGCATCCACTTCCTCACTGCCACCCCCGACCCCTCCAGGTGCGTCACCTCACCGGCCTGGTCCCAAACGAATCACTCTGACCCTAACCCCATTGTTGTCTGCTCCTTGTGTTTAATCTAAATGAGCTGGATAAGTGTGTGACAAATGTTTAGGAAACTCTTCCTGGCTTACCAGAGAGCTATGTGGTAATGTTACTATTTTGCTGATACCTTTCCAGTTCTTTCAGATTTGCAAGAGGGACTCAACAAGGGTGTAGGAGAGGTGGAAAGGGATTGGTTTGGAACCAGGCCCAGGAACCCCTCAGGCTATCTGGAAGTGCTTCTTAAGATTCACACTCAGATACGCTCTTTGCCTTTTATCTCTGTATTGCTCTTTTTCATCTTCATCATTTCCCCCTTTGGCAAAACTGCGTCCTGATAGGAGTTTCTCTGTGTCTGTGTGTTTCATTTGGTCCTTACCACCTCCCCTCCTCCTACCGGGCTGTCCTCCGTCCTGCCAGATCTGTTTTCAAGCCTTTTGTCTTCTCTGAGTCTGTGATCCCAGTGTCGAGGGTGATCTCCCCACAGTACGGCCCAGACGACCCAGTCAGGAAGCAGCCGCGCTTCCAGAGCCAAGTGGACCGCAGGCACGACCTGTACAAGGCCCATGAAGGGGCCCTGCAGACTATGGAGACCAACCCGGTACGTGTAAGGGGGGTTAGAATCAAATATGGGTAGAATATGCCATGGCCGAATGTAATAGACGACACTTTCATCGTGTTTTTATATATATATATATATATTTTTACATTGATGAGTGTGAGTATGGACTGATAGATATTATGTGACGTACGTCACCGACTATGAACTTTCATAATTTCCTATAAACTTCACAAATTGCTGTTTGTCAGGTCTTCTCTGCTTGTGCACGTGCTTGTGTGTGGGGGCATTTAATGTGTGTGTTTTTGCATGTGTGTGTTTCTGTCACTCAGGATGCAGGGAATGCTCTGACTGAGACGTTGAGGATGTTGGAGGGCCAGTGTCTGACGGACATATCAGCCCTGCTCAGTGGAGAATCACCAGTAGAAGAGGAGCTGGGGGACCTGTTCTTTGACTGTGTGGACACGGAGCTGAAGTTCTACCAGTGAGGAGGTAAGAACCGTGTGTGTGTGTGTGTGTGTGTGTGTGTGTGTGTGTGTGTGTGTGTGTGTGTGTGTGTGTGTGTGTGTGTGTGTGTGTGTGTGTGTGTGTGTGTGTGTGTGTGTGTGTGTGTGTGTGTGTGTGTGTGTGTGTGTGTGTGTGTGTGTCTGTTTCAGAAGTACAGTAACCTTCTCATTATGCCAATGCTGCCTCCAGTTGCTCTCTGTTACAGCGCCCTCATGTGAAGATCGCTAGTGCTTGAAGATCGGCAGGAGAGGGCCCTGGGACTGTTACGTCCTGTGCTCCTGTTAGATTGGTTCCTTCCCGTCTCATGCATACGAACCCCCTTGATGCCATTCCATCCATCATTGACACAGAATATAAATGTCTTAACGTTCCATGGGATTGGAGCGTCATTATCATTTGTATCACTTTAGGGAGCAATGCTCGCCCCACATTAGTGTACAGTACCAGTCAAAAGTTTGGACACAACTACTCATTCAAGTGTTTTTCTTATTTTACTATTTTCTACATTGTAGAATAATAGTGGATGTCCAAACTATGAAACACATATGGAGTCATGTAGTAACCAAAAAAGTTTAAACCTATCAAAATATATTTGATATTCTTCAAAGTAGCCATCCTTTTCCTTGATGACAGCTTTGCACACTCTTGGCATTCTCTCAACCAGCCTCACCTGGAATGCTTTTACAACGGTCTTGAAGGAGTTCCCACATATGCCTTGCACTTGTTGGCTGCTTTTCCTTTACTCTGCGGTCCAACTCATGAGATCAGGGGATTGTGGAGGCCAGGTCATCTGATGCAGCACTCCATCACTCTCCTTCCTGGTCAAATAACCCTTATACAGCCTGGAGGTGTGTTGGGTCATTGTTCTGTATAAAAACAGAGTCCTGTTAAGCGCAAACCAGATGGGATGGCGTATCGCTGCAGAATACAGTGGTAGCCATGCTGGTTAAGTGTTCCTTGAATTCTAAATAAATCACTTAGTGTCACCAACAAAGCACCATCACACCTCCTCCTCCATGCTACACAGAGGGAACTACACATGCAGAGATCATCCATTCACCCACTCTGTGTCTCACAAAGACACAGCGGTTGGAACCAAAAATGTCAAATTTGGACTCATCATCTAATGTCCATTAATCATGTTTCTTGGCCCAAGCAAGTCTCTTCTTATTGGTGTCCTTTAGTGGTGGTTTCTTTGCAGCAATTTGACCATGAAGGCCTGATTCACGCAGTCTCCTCTGAACAGGTGATGTTTAGATCTTGATTTGGGCTGCAATCTGAGGTGGAATTAACTCTAATGAACTTATCATCTGTAGCAGAGGTAACTGTGTGTCTTCCTATCCTGTGGCAGTCCTCATGAGAGCCAGTTTCATCACAGCGCTTGATGGTTTTTGCGATTGCACTTGAAGAAACTTTCAAAGTTCTTGAAATGTTCACGATGGACTGACCAGTAATGATGGACTGTCATTTTCTCTTTGCTTATTTGAGCTGTTCTTTCCATAATATGGACTTGGGCTTTTTCAGGGCTATCTTCTGTATACCACCCCTACCTTGACACAACACAACCGATTGGCTCAAATGCATTAAGAAGGAAAGAAATTCCGTAAATTAACTTTTAACAAGGCACACCTGTTAATTGAAATGCATTCCAGGTGACTACCCCATGAAGCTGGTTGAGAGAATGCCAAGAGTGTGCAAAGCTGTCATCAAGGCAAAGTGTAGCTACTTTGAAGAATCTCAAATATAAAATATATTTTGATTTTTTTAACACATTTTTGGTTACTACATGATTCCAAATTTGTTATTTCATAGTTTGGATATATTCACTATTATCCTACAATATGGAAAATAGTAAAAATAAAGAAAAACCCTTGAATAAGTAGGTGTGTCCAAACTTTTGACTGGTACTGTATGTATGTGACTGTGCAGATCTGTTTCACATTTAACACCTACTGTAAGTACGCCATTTGTAAAACATGCTATTCATTGTTACAAGTGAATGGGGGTTAGTTGACTGACTGCCCCCATGAGAATGAACTAATAAAATATTAGCTCTGACTGCTGATGTGTCCTGTATTTATTAACACTGTAGTTTAAAACAAACACTGCAGTATTCAATTCAGTAATTCAGTATATACTGACGTATTTAGTGAAGTTAAGTAAAGAATTCAACAAATGTTGTACAGTTTTGTTAAACTTGGGGAAGTTCTAAATCTGTCCTGTTGGTGGCAGTGTTGCATTTCCAGTCCTATACAATATCTTAACTAACCACTTCAGAAGTAACCTAACCAAAGATTGTCTATTATATTGACAAGATTTTTGAGTGACCGATCTAACAGTGGAAATTGAAATGACATGTCCTCAAAGATTGAAGCCAGGTTGGAGGAGGCGAGATCAGGTGGGACCATTCAGCCAATGAAAGGGCAGATACGCGTTTGAACAACAGCCATAGCGATTGAAAGAAGACTCGTCTTTCTATCGGAGCTATTATTGTATCAGAATATTTTCTTTTTCATTGTCTGATTTCTTCCAACTCATAGGAATACCCACCCAGTTGACTACTTTAAAATAGTGGAAGCCCTCAATTTCAATGTCCATGCTAAGACAAGTTATATCCATGATGTCCTCTATCTCCATGGCCCAACTCCAATATAAAGTGTTTCTTTTTTTAAATTGACGAAATGCCACGTGCATCCACATATATCAGTGCATTCGTATCAACCTAGCCATTACGAAACGTATATTCGATCAAATAAGCCTAATGTAACAAATTAGCAATTACAATTTTTGTTGACCAAATTCGACACGCTCTCATTGACCTCAATACAAAAATGCCTCATTTCCTGGGCTTATTTTAATGGCTAGATTTTGGGCGGAGTAAAACCTCACGCTTTGCCTCTTGCTCTATGACCTTACGGAGTCCCCACATCCGTTTTTCAGTGGAAACGGAAGTTAGGTTGAAAATACTGTATCCGTGAAAACCGGAAACATCCGCTTTCTCCCAACCCCGCTGGAGAGGTATGACTGGAAAAGCGAACTATCTGTAAAACCATAGTTTATAAACCTTTTTATTTCTACACTTTAATAGTACAATTTGGTTTTCAAGTCAAAGAGCTCAGTGGTAGGGCGATCAAATATCTGAACCCTCAAAATCCAGAATGAGACGACACACCACATATAATGATGAAGACCTGCGCGATGCTACCAGGAGGAAAGGCGAGAAGGTAAATAATCCGTTTTGTCCGTTCTTGCACTTGCATTTCTAGAAGTATTGGCAATGTGACTATTTACATTTGGTGATTTAATTTATTTGCCGGTACCTTCCTGACTGGCATATTTATGTTTAAATAGCCAGCCTGCTCTGAAAATGACATTAGCTAACGTTAGCTAATCTGACGTAAGCTAGCTAGTTGCTAGGAAACTCTGATCTGCTTCTAAAATATGTGGACTGGATTTCTTTTATATCATGTTTTTACAAGTTTAATTCAATGTAACGGGTATGACGACCAACTAAACTGTCTGACCTACCACATGCATGCACATCCACATCCAAGCGTTCCTTACAAATTCTCTCAATTACCAAACTTCAGGTTTTATTTTGACGATGCATATATTATACATTTTGCAAGTTAGGAAAATAGTGTGGTTTGCCAAGTGGATTCTTCTCTTCCATGCGCTGGCAGTCGAAATACAGAACAGAAATTGAGTGTTGGGTTGAGTTTCCTCCATGAATTTCCGACACACAAAACTCACGCACAGCTAACCCTCTCACTTACTATATACTACATCTACTACTACAAACCCCAGTTTAGTATTTTATTAGGCACCCCGTTAGCTGTGGTCAAGGCAGCAGCTACTCTTCCAGGGGGAACACACAAAACATCACATCATGCAAAACATTGTGCACCACTACATCACAATTGTACATACAAATGTACATTGCTCCACTACTACATTACATTTTGGGAGAGATGTCCATGTAGTCATGGCTCTATATAGTACTGTGCGTTTCCTAGCATCTGTTCTGGATCTGGGGACGGTGAAGAGAACCCTGGTAGCATACTAGCATGTCTTGTGGGGTATGTATGGGTGTCTGAGCTGTGTGTTAACTTATTGAACAGATAGTTTGGTACTTTCAATACCCCCAGTGTAACACAGTTTCTTTGACCCCCCCCCGCCCAAAAAAAAAAAAAACGATGGCTGTCCATGGTGCTGAAATTGCGAAGGCATCTATAGCTTTGCTTTGGCTAATGGATAAATGTTTATTGGTAGGCCTATTTGTTAGTCATTTTCTCATGTTAAGCCTAACATTTCACAAACCTATACATGTCGTAATGTTGCCATTTTTAGACTGCTGACAATAATGTAATTAGTTGTTCAGTAATTAAAATTGAAAATTCAGATTGTAAATTCAGGTTTTTATGCAACCGCATACTAATCAGCTACCAATGGATGTTTTAATAATATACAACTGTTCTGTATAGGCTACCTGAACCTGCATGTCATGAGCCGTCCTCGTGCTCTCGCCTAGCTTGGATAGAACGTTGTTGTGAGTAAAACCAGTCTATTAATGCCAAATAAGTCAGTCCACCCTCAAAACACTAGTTTACTAGGGATTCTTTCATTATTCAGTGTACTATCTATAGCTATGTACTGTATTTAGCTGCTATTTAGCTGCTTTTTATAAAGGTAGCAGGTAGGCTAGTGGTTAGAGCGTTGGACTCGTAATCGGTTGGTTAGAGCGTTGGACTCGTAATCGGTTGGTTAGAGAGTTGGACTCGTAATCGGTTGGTTAGAGAGTTGGACTCGTAATCGGTTGGTTAGAGAGTTGGACTCGTAATCAGTTGGTTAGAGAGTTGGACTCGTAATCGGTTGCTTGATCGAATCCCCAAGCTGACAAGGTAAAAATCTGTTCCTAGGCCGTCATTGTAAGTAAGAATTTATTCTTAACTGACTTGCCTAGTTAAATAAAGGTTAAATAAAAATAATTGCCTAACAAGTTTTCTTCCGAGTGGCACAGAGGTCTAAGACACTGCATCTCAGTGCTAGTGGCGTCACTACAGACCCTGGTTTGATTTCAGGCTGTATCACAACCGGCAGTGATCGGGAGTCCCATAGGGTGGTGCACAATTGGCCCAGCGTTGTCCGGGTTAGGGGAGGGTTTGGCCGGGGTAGGCCGTCATTGTAAATAAGAATTTGTTTTTAACTGACTTGCCTAGTTAAATAAAATAAAAAAACAGGGGGAAAAAGTACTTGGCTTGAGAGTAAAATCAGCCACTATTTATTGTTGAACTCAGCGGGTTTTGTCTGCCTAATAGCCTACACAAATGGGCTACAATATTCAAGGTAAATTAACTTGAGAGAAATATTCAAGGTAAATTTAACTTGAGAGAGTCTCCTGAAGTCCTCCATTTTTTTGTGTGCAAATATGTTCACCGCGGCCTGTAAGTCCAGGTTGCGGCCCCGACTGTTTTCTATACGGAGTATTGCCAACCCAGACAGTTTTACCTGACATGTTCCATTATAGGCCTATGTCCATTGCGCTGCACAAAATGTAAACGTATTCTTGAATAATGTATGCCGAGATATACCTGAGATAAGGGACTGTTGATATTTCCAACCACACAACTCAAACACCGGTTCACCAGTATGAACGAAATCGCAAATCCAGGACGACCTGTCCCCAGAGCTTCCAAAACATTCATTTCTTTCCATAACGTGTTGAAGCCGGCAATTAAGGAGAATGAGAGGCTCAATTAAAGATGTTGCAGAACTGCTGTATTTCAAGCACTTCTGCCCAGTTTCCCGGATGTTGCTATGGCAATCAAGAAGAGATCGTTTTCTAAACTAAAACTCATAAGGAACTAACTTCGACGCATTAGGTTCTCGGTCTGATGTGAGCTATTGAACCCCTGAGTAAGCTCCACTCATTGCACTGCCGTCGTCGTAGCCTTAACCACGGCATTTGTTCACCGATATCCCCTCAATCAGTGATTTTATTTTTTTCAAGGCCTGAGGCACTTTTTCATTCACATTCCCGAAGCCCAAGAAACAAACTCTTATCTTACCTATGGAAATTAAAAGTGTTAATATTAATTACTTTTTTGAGGGTTACTGTCAAAATTATTGATTAAATTAAAGAAAATGGACAGACTACTTTGAGCCAGGAGAGACTGACATACATGTTGTGGATGTTAGCCCCCCATGTACATTTAAGGGCCAGACATGCTACTCTGTTCTGGGCCAACTGTACTTTGCCTATGTCCTTCTTTGCAGAACTTGATGTCAACCTTCATCCATTTTTAAGTTATAAAGCAAGCAGGTATCTTAGTGGATGATTATCCATTGATATTCTCTCATGTCTCCTGTTAGGTCCCTGAGGATAAACAACACGAATCCACCATTTACTCATTCAGGACACAGGAGCAAGACACAGCAGCCACAGGCTTCCAGCGCTTCCTCAATGTCCTCAACAAAGGGGTGGACATCAACAAGCTCTCAAAGATTGTCAACAACGTGAATGAGTTACCCCCTATGCAGGAGGGCCATCCCAAGACTGCCCACAGGAGTGAGTATAAGGGGCCCCCAGCTCAGAACTCTCAGGATTGCTTGGGGCCCCACAGTAGAGCTCTGCCACAAGACCACAGTCACTCACACATTCGTGGAGAAAGGAGGCCGGATCTCCCACATGGCCAGCTCCAGAGCCTGCTGGAGTCCATCGGGCTAGACCTGGGTGTGGAGGAGTTGGGCCGACTGACAGACCGGACCAAGGAGAAGCTATACGGAATGAAGAGAGACCAGGAGAGGAGTCCCTTAACGTCAGACAGGCTCTCTAGTACTAGAGACTGGGACAGAGAACGAGACGAGGACACAGAGAGGGACGGATCTAAGAGAAATGGAGAAAGAGACCGGGACAGAGACTGGGCCAGTTCTGAGAGAGACCGAGAGGGAGACGGGGACAAATCTGAGAGAGACCGGGACAGGCGCTCTGGTCCCAGGGACAGGCACTCTAGTACCAGGGACAGAGACAGACACTCTGGTTCCAGAGACAGGGACAGGCACTCGGGTACCAGGGACAGCAACAGGGACAGGCGCTCTAGTACCAGGGACAGCGAGAGAGACAGGCACTCTGGTACCAGGGACAGCGAGAGAGACAGGCACTCTGGTACCAGGGACAGTGAGAGAGACAGGCACTCTGGTACCAGGGACAGGCGCTCTAGTACCAGGGACAGAGACGAGGACAGGCGCTCTAGTACCAGGGACAGCGAGAGAGAGAGGCACTCTGATACCAGGGACAGTGAGAGAGACAGGCACTCTGGTTCCAGGGACAGGCGCTCTTGTACCAGGGACAGAGACGAGGACAGGCGCTCTAGTACCAGGGACGAGGACAGGCGCTCTAGTACCAGGGACAGAGACGAGGACAGGCGCTCTAGTACCAGGGACAGAGACGAGGACAGGCGCTCTAGTACCAGGGACAGAGACGAGGACAGGTGCTCTAGTACCAGGGACAGAGACGAAGACAGGCGCTCTAGTACCGGGGACAGGCGCTCTAGTACCGGGGACAGGCGCTCTAGTACCGGGGACAGGCGCTCTAGTACCAGGGACAGGCGCTCTAGTACCAGGGACAGGCGCTCTAGTACCAGGGACAGAGACAGGGACAGGCGGTCTAGTACCAGAGACAGGGACAGGCGCTCTAGTACCAGGGACAGGAACAGGCGCTCTAGTAACAGGGACCGGGACAGGCGCTCTAGTAACAGGGACCGAGACAGGGACAGGCGCTCTAGTAACAGGGACCGAGACAGGGACAGGCGCTCTAGTAACAGGGACAGAGACAGGGACAGGCGCTGTAGTACCAGGGACTGGGACAGAGATGGCGACTGGAACAAAGAAAGTGACAAGGATTGGTATAGGGACAAGTCCAAGGAAAGCTCTGCTGAGCTCAACACATACTCCAAGGACCCTATATATCCTCTTTCTCACCCTCCTAATGCATCTATGATGGCAACCTTCTCCACCACCCAGTTCTCTCTGTATACCAGCAGCCCCTACGCCAATGCCTTCCCTCCAGGTTGGGGTTATCCCCCTGGCACCATGCCCCCTGGCCTTATGCCCCCTGGTACCATGCCCCCTGGCACCATGCCCCCTGGCCTTATGCCCCCTGGTACCATGCCCCCTGGTACCATGCCCCCTGGCCTTATGCCTCCTAGTACCATGCCCCCTGGCCTTATGCCTCCTAGTACCATGCCCCCTGGCCTTATGCCCCCTGGTACCATGCCCCCTGGCCTTATGCCCCCTGGTACCATGCCCCCTGGCTTTATGCCCCCTGGTACCATGCCCCCTGGCCGTATGCCCCCTGGCCTTATGCCACCTGGTACCATGCCCCCTGGCCTTATGCCCCCTGGTACCATGCCCCCTGGCCTTATGCCTCCTGGTACCATGCCCCCTGGCCTTATGCCCCCTGGTTTTATGCCCCCTGGCTTTATGCCCCCTGGTATTATGCCCCCTGGTACCATGCCTCCCTTCCCATACCCCCCCCCTGGGTATCCACCCTACCCCAGCGCCCCACCAAATTACTCTAATAGCACATCAGCCTCAAGCCAGACATACACATACACCCAGGCTGCTAGCAACCTCCAGCTCTCATCTACTCAGCCTGCCAGTAACCACCAGTTAACATATATCCCACTCCCATACAACCAGCCCACTGGCACCCTCCAGCAGCTAAACACCAAGTCCACTGGCAACCTGCTCCAGCTCATGAACCTCCAACTCCCAAACAGCAAGCCCGCTAGCACCCGCCAGCTTACATACATCCAGCCAGCCAGCAACCCCCAGGTCAAATCTAACCAGCCTGGTGGGACTCGCCAGCTTACATACATCCAGCCCGCTAGCAACCCCCAGGTCACATCTACCAAGCCCGCTAGCACCCGCCAGCTTACATACATCCAGACTGCTAGCAACCCCCAGGTCACATCTACCCAGCCCAATAGCGAACTCAAGTTCACAAGCACGGCTGTACTGACGCCAGAACTGAAAGTGTTGACCCCAGGCCCCATCTCCTTGAGCAAGGCCCAACAACTGAAGGAGCCGTCACCCCCCCGCTGTCTGCATTACGTTAAGACGGTGGTGCCCAAGGGCAGCAACCGCAGCACGAGACGGTCAAGTGTCACGAGAAACAGGCAGGCGTTTGAAGGAAGGTGTAATAAATACAGGAAAGAGATTCTGAGAAAGAGGAGAATATATCGAGATCTCCAAGGGAAGAGAGATGGACTGATTGCAAGAGCCGCAGCGAAAGTGGCCGCTCAGTTGGCTGCAAAGTATCCCAGGGCCCTCTCTGAAGCGGAGGCAGAGAGCGATGTTGAAGGGGAGAAAAAAACAATGCCTGAAGAAGCGATTAAGGGGAAACTAAAGAAGGTTTGTGTAATTACTTCTGGAAGTACAGTATTATCATTGGTATGATAGACCTTGGCTTACTTCTATGCTGTTCTCACTTTTGTCATTATTGCTTGTGTCTTTTTACTAACGATATTATTCACCATTCAGTCATATTTTTGTTGACATGTGAGTGTATACCCTTTCTCAGCTTGAAGAGTTCAACCTGAAGATGAAGCGGAAATCGACGCAACAAACACCAACATAAACTCAAAGGCAGTTTGTTGTAAGTAAAAGCAGTAGAAATACTCCATCTATTTCGCCCAAGAATGCGTATTCTGGCGTGTTCACTCCACTTTGGAGAAATTTGGAAAATTGAGTTGCGTCTTAAGTTAATGACCCTGGAATATTTGATTTGGGTCAGTTATGCAATGATTCTCTTATCAAATCAAGAATGCATGATTGTTTTTCTGTCATAGCAAGTAATTCGTCTGAACTCTTCCTCTTTTCTGCAGATCTTCACTGGGCATCATGAGCTCATCTCCCACTAGAATAGAACCTGCTGCTGACCCATCCAGACCCTATGGACATCAGTTGGCTTACATTGTTACCTATCAACCATTTATAGATTTGTAATGACACTAGCAAAGGATTTATCTTTGAGCCACATCCTTTAAGGCTACATAGTGAAGATTTTTTTTCAGATTGGATTTATCTGTAGTAGCGTGGTTACGGTCAGGGGCTTTTCTTGACAACGTGATCTGACTAGCAAAAATGATTGCCTATACAGGCTTTTCGCTTTAATTAGGTCCTGGAGATTTTCCTAGGCTGGTCATTTGGTCAGGAAAAACTCTAAACCCATTTCTGTGGATCCTCTTTCACTGTGTATATATACAAATAAAGAGTTATTTTATTTCTTTTTCTCAAAAAGTTACTTCAATATGGAAGTCATGCTAATGCTCTAAACTATACTTCACACTCCGTCCTGTTGGCGGCAGTATTGGAATTTTAATCATAAGAAGGTGAGAGAAAAAATCTACAGAAGCAGGTACAGCAGAAAAATTCAATACTTTTTGTCTTTGGCTAGCTAGATCATTACTTTTGTGCTAGCTAATATATACATTTTTATGCAATTGTATTTCAAGTCAAGCACTCTGTCAGTCTTTGGTAGCGTACGTGGAACTTGTTTGACGCCTCAAAAACCGAAATGACACGGCGAACAAAATGAGGTGGTACCCTCTTTCAGGCCTAAGACGAAGAGCGCGGGTGAGGTTGCAGACACGAGGTAAACAATCGTTTTATAGTTAACTGCTTGCACATTATTTTTAAGAGTAAGGTCATGTGTTTGGTTATGATAAAAGCAATTATTGGGCTATATGCTTCTGTCACGCTCACAGCAAGTTCTGAAATTGACAGCTTGTAACGTTAGCTACCTAGCTTAGTAGCAGAGGTTCTGCATCAGATTCATACAGCTTTAGCATTCTGAACATGGTTAGCGTTTACGAGGCCAGCAATTACGTTCCTCACATGCTAGGAACGAATTTCCTCAAGTTATAATGAAAAGGTGCCAGTCGGTCCCAAAACACAAGTGTTAGAGTGCTTATAACGTCGCCACCTGTATGCGCTTTCGGTAGCCTGATTGCATCCAGACTGAGAAGTCCGCAATGCCTTCCTGACCACGTCCCGAAGTGGTCAGCAAGATCTGAACACAATCAGCACAAAGCCACTTCGCTGCGTCTAGACCCCTATGAGATCGTCATATTCTGAGAGCCAGGGGCGCAACTTTGGTTTTAGAAGTGAAGGGGGGCGCCAGTCTCAAAGTCAACAGTGAAGAGGCGACTCCGGGATTCTGGCCTTCTAGGGAGAGTTCCTCTGTCCAGTGTTTGTTATTTTGCCCATCTTAATCTTTTATTTTTATCGGCCAGTCTTAGATGGGGCTTTTTCTTAGCAACTGCCTAGAAGGCCAGCATCCCGGAGTTGCCTCTTCACTGTTGACCTTCAGACTGGTGTTTTGCTGGTACTATTTAATGAAGCTGCCAGTTGAGGACTTGTGACAAGTCTGTTTCTTTAGTTTCTTGGCAATTTCTTGCATGGAATAGCCTTCATTTCTCAGGAACAAGAATAGACTGAGGAGTTCCAGAAAAAGTTATTTGTTTCTGGCAATTTTGAGCCTGTAATCAAACCCACAAATGCGGAACTGCTGTCCTGTGGCTATTGTAGGCCTATCCATCAACTCAAGATGGAACTTTGTTATCATTCACTGATTGTTATAATATACTGCAAAATTCACCTGAGCTCTGAAGGCTTGTCTTCCCTGGCTGTCTGACCCTGCAGGGACATCTGTCACCATCTGATCCCGAGCATAGTGTTGTGTAGTGTGTGCTGACTGCACTATGACAGGAAAGCCTATAGAGCTGTTTATGCCGTGTCAGTGTGAAAAGTAGGGAATAGCTATGGAAACAGATCAATAACGTTACATTGCTATATTGATTCTAATAAACTCACATTGCGCTGTCAAAAAAACGTCAGAATATTGGTTTTCAATCGTTTGGCTGCTGGTTTCATCTAGTGCAAAAATAATAGCTAAAGTTAGTGAGCTAGCTAACGTTAGACAACTTTTGGCTAATGGTACATCAACTGGCGAAAACTAGCCAAGTTAAATTTACTTCTGTTGAAACAGGACAAAACAAAAGCTACAAACAATTTCCATACACACAGCTGTTAAATACTGCAAAAATGCAATTTCAGAATGTCCTGCCGTCCCCAGTGGAAGTTGCACCCCTGCTGGTACCATAAGTCGCATGTAGGTGGGCCTTCCCTGTGGCTCAGTTGGTAGAGCATGGTGTTTGCAACGCCAGGGTTGTGGGTTCGATTCCCACGGGGGGCCAGTACCAAAAAAAAAAAAATCATGAAATGAAATGCATGTATTCACTACTGTAAGTCGCTCTGGATAAGAGCGTCTGCTAAATGACTAAAATGTAAAATGTAAATGTAAGTGTAGACACAACCTGGTGTCTACACTTGATACTTACATGTGACTTCTGCTACAGTATCAGAATACGGAAATTACATGGAAAAGACTGACGCACAATAGTCGCTATGTCATCTGATTTGTGTTCAGATCTTGCCTGGTATGGCAATAGCACTGCCCTCGATCGCATGGCGCCAAATAGGGTGGTGCAGACAGTCCAGTACATCACTGAGGCCGAGCTCCCTGCCATCCAGGACATCTACACTATATATACAGTACAATGACATTCTAGACGATTCTGTGCTTCCAACTTTGTGGCAACAGTTTGGGGAAGGCCCTTTCCTGTTTCAGCATGACAATGCTCCCGTGCACAAAGTGAGGTCCATACAGAAATGGTTTGTCGAGATTGGTGTGGAAGAACTTGACTGGCCTGCACAGAGTCCTGACCTCAACCCCATCAAACACCTTTGTGATGAATTGGAACTCCGACTACGAACTAGGCCTAATTGCCCAACATCCGTGCCCGACCTCACTAATGCTCTTGTGGCTGAATGGAAGCAAGTCCCCGCAGCAATGTTCCAACATCTAGTGGAAAGATGTTTTCTAGCTATGCCGGGCATTATCTACTCATTTTTATGGATCTATCCAAATGAATGTCAACAGAAAACAGCTACTTTGCTGTTATTCTGCCTGCAAAGGTAGTGACTGTGTTAGCCGCAAGCAAGGGATAGGAATGTTGCCAGCGAGCATGACAACAGAACATAAAGAATGAATGACTAGGTCGCGTTGCTAGCGACCAAAAGATGATAAAGTATGAATTTGTTTATATAAATGAAAATGTCAGCAAAAAATGTGTGCTTTCATATTGTTTTCTTTGGCAACTACGGTATAAGCGGGATAAACGCCTCCGTTCTGTACATTACCTTGGAAGAAGGGACTCTGTCCACCTTGTCCAGCTGCATGTAATGTACAGAACGTCGGTGTTTATCCTTTACATGTACCACGGGTATGACAAAACATTTATTGTACTCTTCTAATTACATTGTTAACCAGTTTATAATAGCGATAAAGCACCTCCTGGGGTTTGTGGTATATGGCCAATATACCATGTCTAAGAGCTGTATCCAGGCACTCCGCATTGCGTCCTGCGTTATAACAGCCCTTACACGGAACCCAAACCGGCTGCGCGCGTGCGCCATCGTGCATAAATACATTTTGTCGTCCCACACCAAACGCGATCACGACACGCAGGTTAAAATATCAAAACAAACTATGAACCAATTACATTAATTTGGGGACAGGTCAAAAAGCATTAAACATGTATGGCAATTTAGCTAGCTTGCACTTGCCCAAAGTCCTCAAATGCGACAATTAATCCACACATAAAAACGGTCAACTGAATCGTTTCTAGTCATCTCCCTTCCAGGCTTTTTCTTCGCTTGACTTTATATTGCGATTGGCAACTTTCATAAATTAGGGGAATTACTGCCACTGATCTCGTTCGTCTTCAGTCACCCATGTGGGTATAACCAATGAGGAGATGGTACGTGGGTACCTGCTTCTACAAATCGATGAGGAGATGGGAGAGGCAGGACTTGCAGCGCGATCTGCGTCAGAAATATAACTGATTTCTATTTTAGCCCTTGGCAACGCAGATGCTCGTTGGCGCAATAATTGAATAACATGGATTTCTACATTTATTTTGTGACGCGAGTGGTGTGGTTAGCCTATTACCCTTCGAACACACCGACAGCGTCATTGCGCAAAATACAGTGGCTTGCGAAAGTATTCACCCGCCTTGGCATTTTTCCTATTTTGTTGCCTTACAACCTGGAATTAAAATAGATTTTTGGGGGGTTTGTATCATTTGATTTACACAACATGCCTACCACTTTGAAGAGGCAAAATATTTTTTATTGTGAAGCAAACAAGTTATTAGACAAAAAAAACTGAACTTGAGTGTGCATAACTATTCACCCCCCCAAAGTCAATACTTTGTAGAGCCACCTTTTTTAGCAATTACAGCTGCAAGTCTCTTGGGGTATGTCTCTATAAGCTTGGCACATCTAGCCACTGGGATTTTTGCCCATTCTTCAAGGCAAAACTGCTCCAGCTCCTTCAAGTTGGATGGGTTCCGCTGGTATACAGCAATCTTTAAGTCATACCACAGATGCTCAATTGGATTTAGGTTTGGGCTTTGACTAGGCCATTCCAAGACATTTAAATGTTTCCCCTTAAACCACTCGAGTGTTGTTTTAGCAGTATGCTTAGGGTGATTGTCCTGCTGGAAGGTGAACCTCCGTCCCAGTCTCAAATCTCTGGAAGACTGAAACAGGTTTCCCTCAAGAATTTCCCAGTATTTAGCGCCATCCATCATTCCTTCAATTCTGACCAGTTTCCCAGTCCCTGCCAATGAAAACATGGTGTTCTCGGGGTGATGAGAGGTGTTGGGTTTGTGCCAGACATAGCGTTTTTCTTGATGGCCAAATTAGCTCAATTTTAGTCTCATCTGACCAGAGTACCTTCTTCGATATGTTTGGGGAGTCTCCCACATGCCTTTTGGCGAACACCAAATGTGTTTGCTTATTTATTTCTTTAAGCAAGGGCTTTTTTCTGGCCACTCTTCCGTAAAGCCCAGCTTTGTGGAGTGTATGGCTTAAAGGGGTCCTATGGACAGATACTCCAGTCTCCGCTGTGGAGCTTTGCAGCTCCTTCGGGGTTATCTTTGGTCTCGTTGTTGCCTCTGATTAATGCCCTCCTTGCCTGGTCCGTGAGTTTTGGTGGGCGGCCCTCTCTTGGCAGGTTTGTTGTGGTGCCATATTATTTACATTTTTGAATAATGTATTTAATGGTGCTCTGTGGGATGTTAAAAGTTTCTGATATTTTTTTATAACTCAAACATTTCCTCAACACAATACCCAATAATGACAAAGCAAAAACAGGTTTTTATAAATTTTTGCAAAACATAAATACAATAAAAACAGAAAACAGTAGAGGTCGACCGATTCATCGGCATAGCCGATTAATTAGGGTCGATTTCAAGTTTAAAAACAATCGGTAAATCGGCATTTTTGGACGCTGATTATGGCCGATTACATTGCATTCTATGAGGAAACTGCGTGGCAGGCTGACAACCTGTTACGCGAGTGCAGCAAGGAGCCAAGGTAAGTTGCTAGCTAGCATTAAACTTATCTTGTTTTTTATAATCAATCTTAACATAATCACTAGTTAACTACACATGGTTGATGATATTACTAGGTTAACTAGCTTGTCCTGCGATGCCTATAGTCAATGTGGTGCCTGTTAATTTATCATCGAATCACAGCCTACTTCGCCAAACGGGGGATGATTTAACAAAAGCGCATTTGTGAAAAAAGCAAAATCGTTGCACGAATGTACCTAACCATAAACATCAATGCCTTTCTTAAAATCAATACACAGAGGTAAATATTTTTAAACCTGCATATTTAGTTAAAAGAAATTCAATTCAGGCAATATTGACTAGGGAAATTGTGTCACTTCTCTTGCGTTCATTGCACGCAGAGTCAGGGTATATGCAACCGTTTGGGCCGCCTGGCGAACTAATATGCCAGAATTTTACATAATTAGGACATAAAATTGAAGGTTGTGCAATGTAACAGCAATATTTAGACTTAGGGTTGCCGCCCGTTCGATAAAATACGTAACGGTTCCGTATTTCACTGAACGAATAAACGTTTGTTTTCGAAATGATAGTTTTCGGATTCGACCATATTAATGACCAACGGCTCGTATTTCTGTATTTATTATATTATAATTAAGTCTATGATTTGATAGAGCAGTCTGACTGAGCGGTGGTAGGCGGCAGCAGGCTCGTAAGCATTCATTCAAACCTTACTGTGTTTGCCAGCAGCTCTTAGCAATGCTTGCTTCACAGCACTGTTTATGACTTCAAGCCTATCAACTCCTGAGATTAGGCTGGCAATACTAAAGTGCCTATTAGAACATCCAATAGTCAAAGGTATATGAAATACAAATGGTATAGAGAGAAATAGTCGACGTGTCATAATTCCTATAATAACTTCAACCTAAAACTTCTTAACTGGGAATATTGAACCAACAGCTTTCATATGTTCTCATATTCTGAGCAAGGAACTTAAGTTTTTTACATGGCACATATTGCACTTTAACTTTCTTCTCTAACACTGTGTTTTTGCATTATTTAAACCAAATTGAGCATGTTTCATTGTTTATTTGAGACTAAATAGATTTTATTTATGTATTATATTAAGTTAAAATAAGTGTTAATTGTTCATTCAGTATTGTTGTAATTGTCATTATTACCAATTTATACAGTTGAAGTCAGAAGTTTACATACACCTTAGCCAAATACATTTAAACTCAGTTTTTCACAATTCCTGACATTTAATCTTAGTAAAATTCCCTGCCTTGGGTCAGTTAGGATCACCACTTTATTTTAAGAATGTGAAACGTCAGAATAATAGTAGAGAGATTTATTTCAGCTTTTATTTATTTCATAACATTCCCAGTGGGTCAGAAGTTTACATGCACTCAATTAGTATTTGGTAGCATTGCCTTTAAATTGTTTAACTTGGGTCAAACTTTTCAAGTAGCCTTCCACAAGCGTCCCACAATAAGTTGGGTGAATTTTGGCCCATTCCTTCTGACAGAGCTGGTGTAACTGAGTCAGGTTTGTAGGCCTCCTTGCTCGCACACACTTTTTCAGTTCTGCCCACAAATTTTCTATAGGATTGAGGTTAGGACTTTATGATGGCCACTCCAATTCCTTGACTTTGTTGTCCTTAAGCAATTTTTCCACAACTTTGGAAGTGTGCTTGGGGTCATTGTCCATTTGGAAGACCCATTTGCGACCAAGCTTTAACTTCCTGACTGATGTCTTGAGATGTTGCTTCAATATATCCACATAATTTTCCGTCCTCATGATGCCATCTATTTTGTGAAGTGCACCAGTCCCTCCTGCAGCAAAGCCCCCCCACAACACGATGCTGCCACCCCCCGTGCTTCACGGTTGGGATGGTGTTCTCCGGCTTGCAAGCCTCCCCCTTTTTCATCCAAACATAATGATGGTCATTATGGCCAAACAGTTCTATTTTTGTTTCATCAGACCAGCGGACATTTCTCCAAAAAGTACGATCTTTGTCCCCATGTGCAGTTGCAAACCGTAGTCTGGCTTTTTTATGCCGATTTTGGAGCAGTGGCTTCTTCCTTGCTGAGCAGCCTTTCCGGTTATGTCGATATAGGACTCATTTTACTGTGGATATAGATACTTTTGTACCTGTCTCCTCCAGCATCTTCACAAGGTCCTTTGCTGCTGTTCTGGGATTGATTTGCACTTTTCGCACCAAAGTACGTTCATCTCTAGGAGACGGAATGCGTCTCCTTCCCGAGCGGTATGATGGCTGCGTGGTCCCATGGTGTTTATACTTGCGTACTATTGTTTGTGCAGATGAACGTGGTTCCTTCAGGCATTTGGAAATTGCTCCCAAGGATGAACCAGACTTGTGTAGGTCTACAATTTTTTTTCTGAAGTCTTGGCTGATTTCTTTTGATTTTCCCATGATGTCAAGCAAAGGTAGGCCTTGAAATACATCCACAGGTACACCTCCAATTGACTCAAATTATGTCAATTAGCCTATCAGAAGCTTCTAAAGCCATGACATAATTTTTCTGGAATTTTCAAAGCTGTTTAAAGGCACAGTCAACTTAGTGTATGTAAACGTCTGACCCACTGGAATTGTGATACAGTGAATTATAAGTGAAATAATCTGTCTGTAAACAATTGTTGGAAAAATGACTTGTGTCATGCACAAAGGAGATGTCCTAACCGACTTGCCAAAACTATAGTTTATGTATAAAAATCGGCTGATTTAATCGGTATTGGCTTTTTTGGTCCTCCAATAATCGGTATCGGCGTTGAAAAATCCGAAATCGGTCGACCTCCAGTTGACAGTGCATGTCAGACAAAAACCAAGCATGAGGTTGAAGGAATAGAGCACAGTGGCCACCATCATTCTTAAATAGAAGAAGTTTAGAAGCACCAAGACTCTTCCCAGCGCTGGCCGCCCGGCCAAACTGAGCAATCGGGGGAGAAGGGCCTTGGTCAGGGAGGTGACCAAGAACTCGATGGTCACGCTGACAGAGCTCTAAAATTCCTCTGTAGTGCTGGGAGAACCTTCCAGAAGAACAACCATCTCTGCAGAACTTCACCAATCAGGACTTTATGGGAGAGTGGCCAGATGGAAGCCACTCCTCAGTAGAAGGCACATGACAGCCCGCTTGCAGTATGCCAAAAGCCCCCTAAAGGACTCTCATCTCAAGTATGATCAATGGACGCAGGATGCACATGTCGATTATTTTTATACATTTGCAACAAAAAAAGTCTAAACGGTTTTCAATTTGTCATTGTGGGATAGTGTGTGTAACGTAACAAAATTTGGAAAAAGTCAAGGGGTCTGAATACTTTCCGAATGCACTGTACGTATAAAGCTATGATGGTACAATTTTATAAATGCCAAAAGATTATTTGGTTGTTCGACATGGTGGGATCTTTTTGAGTAGGTAAAATGTATTTAGCAAGAAATGGCGGTAGAAACGCCTTTATGCGGAAATATTGATCTAATAACCATCATATTAAAGTTGGAGTCACACGGTGACACTGTGTGTGGTCCTGCCACTATGACTACTATGAAACCATGCAGTTTATTAGACTACAGATGAGTTATGATGAACTTCACAGTGTGGTGAAAGTAAATGGTAGTTTAGTGCTTTTTGAGGTAGGTTTCGGGTTTGATTATTAAAAAATAACCGTTTTTCGATTTCGGTCTCGATGATTTTTAATTGAAATTCACTATGCATTATGTGGGTTGAATGAATAAAACAATAGAATAAACAGAATACAACAATTAATTAAAGTCCCATGATGGTAGTGCCTGCCAATTACTGCTTATCACTTATTAACCATTTATTCAAATATTTCACTTGTATATTCCATTTGTTTTATTTGATGACTATTATTTCATTCCAAGTCATCATCTCATCTCTATGGAGCTGCTGTCTATACTGTCTGACAAAACCACTATTTTAGTAGTTCTTCAAAGTCAATAATGCATACTTTTATGACTGCTGAATAGCAACTATCAATCACTTTTAGATCATGTATTTTCAGGTAGAGATACCGTGCAAAGCAATAGTTGCTCTATATCCCCTCGTGATGGCGCATTCTTCTGTAAAAGAAACACAGACCGGACAAGTAGATGCACAAAGAATTGTGGTCATTGTAGTTAATTGCCATGTTTTATGCGATAAACTATGATGAATATTGGCCCTGTTGGAAACTACAACTCCCTACCACGTCGCACAGTTCAGACTGGGTCTGATTTATCTCTACAGAAACTGCAGTGTGTGCATTGAGCTCACAGTAAAACCCCGAATAAAAAGGAATTCAAGTAATTGAACAGGCATTGGTCAATTAGTTGTAGTTGTTTACAAAAACAAAATATTGTAGTTTAAAAACTGAAAAATAACCGACATTTAATGCTCAGCACTAGTGCATGGTGATCTTGATGCTGCTTTCCAATAAATATCGAAGGTCTTATTTAAGTGACATGATGATCGATGCTTGACTGCCAGTTGACAAATTAAAAATATTCTCACTCTTATCCATAATAATCTCATCATGTAGACTAGCCTACCAGCACAACCTACCTGCACTCTATCTGCAAGCTGTTGGCTAGAGTGCGTGTGCCAATACCAGAGTGGGCACATTTGCTATTTTACGCAACAGAGTTGAAAATGCAATAGAATTCAGGTCATGAAAACTGAATGTACATTTTGTGTGCGCTATATCATCACCCAGTGATTTCTATCACACCACTGGTGGGAAAATGCAATTTATTTCTTTATCCAGATTCTAGAATATTAGCATGAATCTGTTTCCAAATGGATGGAAACCTAGCTAGTGACTGCCATTATTGTAGTTGTTTGTGGTAATGTCAAAATGAGGGGTGTTGTCCAAAAGTCATCAACGATTGGATCATTTCTAATCAATCAGACTATCAAAGCCAGTAACGAATTTTAAAAACGGTGCTTTACCCACATGTGTTCTGGCCCAATTGATCGGTTTCTGGGACCAATCCGAACAGTTAGAATGTGATTGCGTTCTAGAAATTGTCGGGAGGTACTCAGATCCAGACTGTCGTCACTAGTTACCACAAAGTCATAAACCTTATTTCTAAAATGTCTTTAAAATCTTTAAACCTAACCACACTGCTAATCTCATGCCTAACCTAAAATTAAAACCAAACAGCTAGTTTCTGTTTTCTTGAATCTTTACGATATAGCCAATTTTGACTTTGTGGCTGTGGTAACTAGTGACAACCGATCCAGACTCATTGCAGATAAATAAATGAACGTCCTTGGGCATAGCGTTTGGCCGGAGCAAGGAGTTTGGGTAGCCAGGCAACCTAGCACAACCGTACACAACAACATGTATCTTACATTAAGCTCACCAATGTCTTCTTACATTTTTATTTTATGTTGCAGTGAACCTGAAGAGTCATCCCAGCTCAGGCACGCTGGAAGATAACATACCCAATGGAACCAGAGAGGTACAGTTCGCGGTGGCAGGAAGGAGAAGCTAGTGCAGATTTGGAGGAGTACGGTGCCTCTGATATGAGCTACATCATGGACCCATCTTCCGGAGACTGGAGCGAAGGCTCATTGAGGGGTAGCGGTGCTCCCTTCTCCCCAGACACAGATGGGGACGTTGGAGATCCTGTGCAGCCCAGTGTGGACCTGGAACTCGCTCGTAAGAAGAAGGAGCTGGCGGTCATAGAGGAGAAGATAGCGCGCAAGAAAGCTGTTCTTGCTACACGACAGCTTAAACTCGGAGTTAAGGACATTCCTAAAAAACAGACTGCATCCACAACAGTGAAGGGCATGTCTAAACAGACCAAGATGAACAATACAATATTCAAAACATACAACAATGTCGCCGACAGGTCGTCACTCGTATGCCTACCTCTTAAACGGAGGGTGCTGGACATTCTGAGTAAGGTATGTACCTATTAGTTCTGTATTTATTAATCAGGGTTGGGGTCAACTCTGAATTTAGTTGCTAATTGGTCTCCCATTTCCATAAAATTTTGATTTGGGTCAAATTCCCTTTACTTTGAGTTGTCTGTAAAATTGAATTCAATGAAATTCAAATAGATGATTTATTCCATACATCATTATTATGTTCATGTTGACATCATGCATGGTTACCAAAACTGTGTTTGACATGTTGTATCCCTACACGCTCCCCGTCATGTATACAGGAAATAACGTGTAAGTACGTTTATTTAACATTCCGTCATGGGGCATTCAGTCTTAGGGCGTTCAAGTCACTCTGAAACGACTACCTGTTTTAGCAACACTTGTCTGACGTTGAAGTTATGTCCATAGTCGGCATACCGTTCTTATTAAATCGGCATCCCTCACATTACCTGTGCACAAGAAAGTATTAAAATCAAACATGTCAATGTTTACGCGCACAGACGGCGTTCTACCTCCTGTCTGTTGCAGAACGGCGCCCGTATTGCAGGCTGATTAGTTAGGACAAACTGGTGTGAAACAGACAGGTGTGCACGCAAAGCAATAACACAACATGGAATCCATGTTTTGAGTTTGATTTGGAGGGGGGTAGCATCTATCAATTGAATTTAATTATTTCCCAATCAGAACCGTCTCCCGACCATGGAAATATCCTTCGACATGGGAAAAGTGTCACCAAACAGGCACAGTCTAAGGTCGGGAAATAAGATGCAGGGTGGGTAAGTGCTATACTGCTAGACCCCTGGGCTAAACATGACATTTTTTAAACTCATCCTCCTGAAACAAGTTATAATTACAGTGGCCTGGAGATATTTAAATATTATTTTGTAGGTTGTCTCCCTCATACACTGAACAAAAATATAAATGCAACATGTAAAGTGTTGGTTTCATGAGCTGAAATAAAATATCACAGAAATATTATATATGTACACAAAAATCTTATTTCTCTTAAATGTTATACACATATTTGTTTACATGACTGTTAGTGAGCATTTTCCTTTTGCCCAGATAATCCATCCACCTGACAGGTGTGGCATATCAAGAAGCTGATTAAACAGCATGATCATTACACAGGTGCATCTTGTGCTGGGGACAACAAAAGGCCACTCTACAATGTGGAGTTTTGTCACATAACACAATGCCACAGATGTCTCATGTTTTGAGGGAGCGTGCAATTGGCATTCTGAATGCAGGAATGTCCACTAGAGCTGTTGCCAGAAAATTGAATTTCAATGTCATTTTAGAGAATTTGGCAGTATGTTCAACCGCAGACGACGTGTATGGCGTTGTCTGGACGAGCGGTTTGCTGATGTCAACGTTGTGAACAGAGTTCCCCATGGTGGCGGTGGGGTTATGGTATGGGTGGGCATAAGCTACGGACAACGAACACAATTGCATTTTATTGATGACAATTTGAATGCCCAGAGATACCGTGACGAGATCCTGAGGCCCATTGTTGTTTCAGCATGATAATGCACAGCCCCATGTCGCAAGGATCTGTACACAATTCCTGGAAGCTGAAAATGTCCTAGTTCTTCCATGGCCTGCATACTCACCAGACATGTCACCCATTGAGCCTGTTTGGGATGCTCTGGATCGACGTGTAGGACAACGTGGTCCAGTTCCCGCCAATATCCAGGAACTTTGCACAGCGATTGAAGAGGAGTGGGACAACCATATTACAGGCCACAATCAACAGCCTGTTCAACTCTATGCAAAGGAGATGTGTCACGCTGCATGAGGCAAATGGTGGTCACACCAGATACTGACTGGTTATCTGATTCATGCCTCTACGTTTTCTAAAGGCATCTGTGACAAACAGATGCGTATCTGTATTCCCAGTCATGTGAAATCCATAGATAAGGGCATAATGAATTTATTTCAATTGACTGATTTCCTTATATGAAGAGTTACTCTGTAAAATCTTTTAAATTGTTACATGTTTATATTTTTGTTCAGTATAACTCACTTTACATGTTGTTAAATGTAATGATAGAAAAACATACATTTCTCAATGCATTTGATCAAACACTCCAGAATGGAAGAGAACATTTCATGACAAAAATACAAACAAAATACTGTTTGACATCATTGAGTTATTATCAAACTAACATTTAAAATGGTATCTGTAATTTTTAGCAAGAGGTGGCAGATAATTCTGGCAAAGTATTTGTCAATGGGTTGAGACTCATATATTCATGTCTCAGTTGAATTTCTTTGATTTGAATTAAATTCTACTTCCTTTATTTAAAATTCTGCTTCCTGTGGGGTGTGACCAATTCAAATTTCATGTGTTGAATATAATTTTAATTCCGAATTGACGTTAACCCTATTATGAATAGATATTTCCTGATAGATCAAAAAGAAGTTGCTGCTTGATAGTAAATAATTCCAAAAATGCATTTGTGCAAAAAACTTCCAGAATTAATCAAGGTGTGTAGTGGGAAAAAAGTCAAACGCCTTTATTGTTTACGGCTTATGCATAGCGAGAATGAAAAAACCCGCACCATCAGGGTGACCACCAGATCTTTCTTGATGTTTGGATTCTGATGTTTCTACTACATGGACTTAGCAGTAGAAAAACCTTGTTCTTACATGAACTATTAAGAGTCTAAGAGTTAAATAAAAACTGACCTTGGATCACTATCCAGGGGCAACTTCATTACACATACTAAAATGGTGCTTTTAGTATGTGGTCCTTTTGTAGCACAGTTGGTAGAGCATGGCGCTTGTAACACCAGGGTGGGTTCGATTCCCGGGACCACGCATACATGACTGTAAGTCGCTTTGGATAAAAGCGTCCGCTAAATGGCATATAATATTTTAGAATAATGTCTATTTTCCTCCAGGATACCCCTGCCAACCTGAAGAAACAAAACGAGATGCGAGCGTTGGAGCTGATGATTAGCGCTCCCCTAGAAAATGAAGAGGCCCATCCTCTGAGAGTGAAGGCTTTAATGAACCAGCGACGCTATCCCGACAATGAGGAGGTATGTAGCCATAACAAAACATAGAGGTCTGCAAAAGTATCATAAGAAGGAAGTCAAGAAAACCATGGCCCCCAATTTATACAATCGATTTCTGCGATTGACACCCATCCCACATACGCTAGATATTAAGTGTCAACCTACTTGTACACATCATCTTTTTGTGTTCTTATAGGTCTAGAATGTCATGGCTATGTTAGCGTCATCTCCGTCGACCACCTGCATGAAAATGTTATCCTTTCAGATGCATCAATTGCACCCTATCACGCTAACAGTCATTGAGATGGACTTGTAACATAGCTAGTCAGATAACAGCCAATCATTGCTGAATGAGTAATTATGAGTAAAATGCAGTTGACAGATACAACCAAATACTGTGCCCTCTAATTATTTGGGGACAGTGAAGCATTTTATCTTATTTTGTCTTTAATCGAACAATGACTGTGGGGTTAAAGTGCAGACTGTCAGGTTTAATTTGAGGGTATTTTTATCCATATCGAGTGAAACATTTAGAAATTACAGCACTTTCTATACATAGTCCCCCATTTTAGGGGACCAAAAGTATTGGGACAAATTCACTTGTATGTGTATTAAAGTAGTAAAAAGTGAAGTATTTTGTCCCATATTCATAGCACACAATGACCACATCAAGCTTTGTTGGATGCATTTGCTGTTTGTTTTGGTTGTGTTTCAGATTATTTTGGAAAAGTATTTAGAAACATTCTATTCATATTTACAGTAAAAGTGATTCCAAAATTACACAATACATTATTTACCATTCATTTCTATTGAGCACAAAATAATCTGAAACTCAACCAAAACAAACAGCAAATGCATCCAACACATTTGTCGGATGCAAGCTTGATGTGGTCATTGTGTGCTATGAATATGGGACCAAATACTTCACTTTTTACTACTTTAATACACATACAAGTGAATTTGTCCCAATACTTTTGGTCCCCTAAAATGGGGGGGTGGGGGGACTATGTCAGAAAGTGCTGTCATTTCTAAATGGTTCACCCGATTATAGATGAAAATACCGTCAATTTAAATCTGACCGTCTGCGCTTTAACTCCATAGTCATTGTTTGATTTAAAATCCAAACTTCTGGAATATAGAGCCAAAAGAAGAAAAAATGGATTCACTGTCCCAACAATTATGGAGGGCACTGTACATCTATCGTGACATTCAGATAAATATACCAAGCCCATGATAACACAAAGGTAGTGTGAAATGCAACACATAAGTGATACGTAAATGAAGGATACGTTTGATGGGCGGTGTTGATGATGCAAGCAGATCATACACATTTTGTTTGTTTGTAGCTGAAGTGGATAGATATTAATTGATATTTCCTCATGTCTCCTGTTAGGTGGTCCCTGATGATAAACCGCATAATCCAACCATTCAGAGGCCAGTTCATTCACTCAGGACACAGGAGCAAGACAAAGCAGCCACAGGCTTCCAGCGCTTCCTCAATGTCCTCAATGAAGGGGTGGACATCAACAAGCTCTCAAAGATCGTCAACGACGAAAATGAGTTACCCGTTGTGGGCGAGAAGCTACCACAAGTTTGGCCGACTCTGCCCGAGGGTCATGTTGACTCCAGCAGTAGATCCAAGTCTTCTCCAGTTGAGGAGAAGAAGGTGAGGCTTGAGGATGAGCAGCAGTACGAGCAGATGCAGACCCTGCTGGAGATCGTTGGGCTGGACTTGGGGGTTAAGGAGTTGGGTCAGCTGACAGATAGGACCAATGACAGGCTGTATGGGAAGATGGGAGACTTGAAAAGGAAGGAGTTCAAGAATGAGAAGGGAAAAGAGAAAAAGGAGAGCGAACCTTCATTTAAACATCTCAGTACTTCCTCATTATCATCAGACAGTGCCAGCCCTAGCCCCCTTCTAAACCAGCACTCAAACATGACCGTTGAATACAGCAGCTCTAGTAACAGGGTATGGGACATAGAGAGACAAAGGGACAGATCTGAGAGGGACTGGCACCGACACTCTGGTACCAGAGACAAGGAAAGAGAGAGGGAAGAGGATATAGTCAGAGAAATGGACAGATCTGAGAGAAACCGAAAGGGAGACGGACACAGACACTCTAGTACCAGAGAGAGAGACAAGGACATACCAGTAGTCAGAGAAACTAACAGATCAGAAAGAAATGGAGAGAAAGACTGGGACAGATCTGAGAGGGACTGGGACAGATCTGAGAGGGACAGGGACAGATCTGAGAGGGACAGGGACAGATCTGAGAGGGACAGGGACAGATCTGAGAGAGACAGGGAAAGGGATGGATCTGAGAAACACAGGGAAAGATCTGAGAGGGACAGAGACAGATCTGAGAGAGACAGGGAAAGGGACAGATCTGAGAGACAAAGGGACAGATCTGAGAGGCACAGAGACTCAGAGATCGACGGGGACGAAGGCCGAGAGACAAACAGTGACCGATCTGAGACAGACCGGGTCAGATACAGATCTGAGAGGCACAGGGACAGAGAGAGGTGCCTGCAAAGGGACAGGGACAAACATTCTAGGACCAGAGACTGGGATAGTGAGAGCAACTGGGACAGCCACTATAGTACTAGAGACTGGGACATAGAGAGATCTGAGAGGGATTGGTATGGAGATGAGTCCAGGGAAAGCTCCAGTGAGCTCTACTCATACTCCGTGGACCCTATATACCCTGTTTCTCATCCTCCTCATGCATCTATGATGGCAACCTACTCCCCCACCCAGTACTCTCAGTATATGGCATACCACAGCAGCCCCTACACCATTGCCTTCCCTCCAGGGTGGGGTTATCCTCATGGTACTATGCTCCCTGGTACCATGCTTCCAGGTATTATGCTCCCTAATACAATGCCACCTGGAATCATGCCTGCTAGTGCCATATCGCCTGGTAACAAGCCCCTCCTACCTAACCCCCCTGGGGATTCACCCTACCCCAGCTCTCCCCCATATTACTCTAATGGAACCACAGCCTTAAACCAGACATACGCATACACCCAGCCTGCTAGCAACCTCCAGCTCACATCTACCCAGCCTGCTACTAGCAACCTCCAGCTCTCATCTACCCAGGCTGCCAGCACTGCAGCAGTCTTGCCTCTCCTACGTAACCCCCCCATTTGTCACAAGAAACATGCTCCCTGGTATAAAGAAAAAAACCATACCCTGAAGCAAGTTTGCAGACAAATGGAACGGAAATGGCGCTCCACCAAATTGGAAGTCTTCCGACTAGCTTGGGAAGACAGTAAAGCGCATTATCGAAAAGCCCTCACTGCTGGTCGATCAGCCTACTTTTCCAACCAGACTGAGGCAGATAAAAACAATCCAAAATGTATTTTTGATACTGTCGAAAAGATAACTAAAAAGCAGCATTCCCCATGTGAGGATGGCCTTCACTTCACCTAAGCAATTACATCCTGCCTGGTTGGCCCTGTCTGGGGGTATCATTGGACTGGGCCACATTATCTAAGCCCTGAGTTCTGTCTAAGCACTTTGTGACATTTACTGATGAAAAAAGGCTTAATAAATAAATTCATTTGATTGATTGATCTTAACTCGGAGATACACATACACCCAGCCCGCTAGCAACCACCATCTCACATACACCCAGCCCGCTAGCAACCACAAGGGACAGAAGCATGCAGAAGCCGTAGCGAAAGTGAAAAGAATAAACGTGGAAGAGACAGAAACATGCAGAAGGGGGAAAAATGCGAAAGTGTCCTTTCAGATGGTGACAAAGAAGTCCCCCTCTGAACCGGGATGAATGAAGAGAGCAAAGGGGGTAAACAATATATTCTTCACAGGTATTTTCATTTAGAGTTATCACAATCATCTAAGGAAGTGTGTGTGTAAGAGGAAATGGCTTTTGAAGAGGAGGAATAAGACTCACCAGCACAAAATAAAGGGATTGCTTGCAGAAGCAGCAGGGAAAGTGGCCCCTCGGGTAGCTGCAAAGGATTTCCTCTTTGAAGAGGAGCCCAAGATCCAGAAGGAGGAGCAGTGAAAGATGGGGAGAAACTCCGTGTTGACACAGAAGAAGTGGTTCCTCAGGGAGCTAGATTTGTCATGACACTAGCAAAGGATTTGTTATAGTTTATCCTCATCCTTAAATGATTCATGTTGAAGCTATTTTCAGTGTAATGTTTTGTGTTGTGTGTGGTATGGGTAGGGCCAGGAGTTTTTCTTGACTATGATATCTGCTCAGCAAATGCATTTTCTCTCCCGTTTATAAACCAAATATTAAGGCCGTGGAGTTTACTTGGTCTGGTCATGTGGTTAGGAAAAACTCCTGGCCTTGGGCATAGTACATGTGTATCAATGCAATGGCACGTTAGTAAGTTCTCATGCCTGATAGCTAAAAGCAAGAAAACTGCCCATGTTTCACTCCCCAGTTCAGTCTAATAGATCGTCTTTCACTTTGTAAATATTTAAATGAATAAAATATTCTGTCTAATATTGTAAGTGTGGAGTATGTCAAAAGTAATTTAACATTTCTTTTCAGGCATAGCTTTCATTGGTTTAGGATTAGAAAATGCCATGCTCTTCGCACTCCGTCCTATTGGTGGCAGGATTGGAATGTCGATCCTATGAAGCTGAATACAGAACTATAGACGAAGTAGAGAAGAAACGAGTTTATGTTAGTTGACCAGTTGTCTTTATAACAAACTTAACCCGATCTATACAATTCATATTAAAATCAAAGCAAAGCGATTTTTAAGAGAGACTGGTATTGTTTGACCCTACAAGATCCAGAATGAGACGGCGAACACATAAGCCTGCGCGTGACTCGAGGTAGGCAATCATTAGCTATAGTCAATGTTTGCCAACACTTATATTGGAAAATATGCAATGTGACTATTTCAATGTGGCAATTTCATGTATTTGTCGGTATTCTATCTGGCATGCTTGCATTTACAATCGTTAGCTAGCAAGGTATATGCCAACCTGCTCTGAAAATTACATTACAAACTAGCTAGTTAGTAAACTATAGCTAACGTTAGCTGGCTAACGCTGGCACATTTCAGCTGACATTCAGAACAATAACGTACAAGCAAGCTAAGTTAGCATTATAGAAGACAAATGCAACTACTTATATATTGGCACTCAACTTGTTTGTTTAAAAGCCTGTTAATTTGTTTGAGGCCTTATGTCTTGCCTTGAACATGCATATCTGGGCAAAGAACATCCAATATAGCATAATCAACGACAAACATGTTTATTCATCACATACTTAACGTTAGTGTTATATAGATGTCACCCAGACACACAGTACAGTTCACCACCATTTTATTCTCTGCAGTGAACCTGGAGTATCAGTTCAGCTCAGGCACCTTGGCAGAATGTACCCAATGTATCCAGAGAGGCACAGTCACCAGAGGGAGTATGGAGAACCAGAGATATGCAGTCAGAGGGTGGAGTATGGAGAACCAGAGAGATGCAGTCAGAGGAGGGAGTATGAAGAACCAGAAAGATGCAGTCAGAGGAGGGAGTATGGAGAACCAGAGAAATGCAGTCAGAGGAGGGAGTATGAAGAACCAGAAAGATGCAGTCAGAGGAGGGAGTATGGAGAACCAGAGACATGCAGTCACCAGAGGGAGTACAGAGAACCAGAGAGATGCAGTCGGCGGAAGGAGTATGGAGAACCAGAGAGATGCAGTCGGCGGAGGGAGTATGGAGAACCAGAGAGATGCAGTCGGCGGAGGGAGTATGGAGAACCAGAGAGATGCAGTCGGCGGAGGGAGTATGGAGAACCAGAGATATGCAGTCGGCGGAAGGAGTATGGAGAACCAGAGAGATGCAGTCGGCGGAAGGAGTATGGAGAACCAGAGAGATGCAGTTGGCGGAAGGAGTATGGAGAACCAGAAAGATGCAGTCGGCGGAAGGAGTATGGAGTAAGTGAGAGATGCAGTCAGCGGAGGGAGTATGAAGAACCAGAGAGATGCAGTCAGCGCAGGGAGTATGGAGAACCGAGCTCAGGACAATGGAACGATAGCCTTAAGAGAGACAACGGCCAGGCTATGGCCAGAGAGCCCTACAGTGAATACTCCAGCATGAGGAGGACTAGAGAAGGTTGGGAGGAGTATGGTACTTCCTCTGATATGAGCTACATCATGGACCCATCTTCCGGAGACTGGAGCGAGGACTCATTGAGGGGTAGCGGTGCTCCCTTCTCCCCAGACACAGATGGGGACGTTGATGGAGATCCTGTGGAGCCCAGTGTGGAGGACCGGGAGGTCATAGAGAAGAGAGCTGTTCTTGCTATGCAAAAGATTAAACGCGGAGCTAAGGACATGCCTAAAACACAGACTGCATACGCAACAGCGAAGGGCATGTCTGAACAGAGGAAGGCGAACAATACAACATTCAACAGTAATGTCGCGGACCAGTCCTCACGCATATGCCTACCTCTTAAACGGAGGGTGCTGGACATTTTGAGTAAGGTATGTACCTATTAGTGCTGTATTTATTAATCAGTGTTGGGGTCAATTCTGAATTGCTAATTGGTCTTTAATTCCCATAAAAGTATTAGATTTGAATTGGCCATACTCCACAGGAAGCAGAATTACATTTTAATTAAAGGGGTAGTTCATAGTTCATGCAAAAATCTAGATTTGTGTCAAATTCCCCTTAATTTATTCCATACATCATTATGTTCATGTTGACATCATGCATGGTTACCAAAACTGTGTTTGACATATTGTAGCCGTACCAGCTCGCCATCATGTATACAGTTAATAATGTGTAAGTCAATTTATTTAACATTCCGTCTTGGGGCTTGACATTGGAGAAGCGTTCAAGATAAAGTCACGCTGAAATTACTATTAATCAATGATGGATTTCAATGTTTGTGCAAATGTTTGCTCACACACACTCAATTTCTACTTCCTGTCTGTTGCAGCACCGCGCCCGTATTGCGAGGCTGATTAGTTAGGCCAAACAGGTGGGAAACACAGGTGTGCGCGTAAAGCAAAAACAGAAATTGGAATCCATGTTTGATTTGGATGGGAGGGGGGTAGCATCCATCAATTGAATTTTATCCTGGGCACTGCTCGGCGACGCAACCGTCTACCAACCACGGAAATTCCCTCCTATTTGGGAAAATGTCACCAAACAGGCACAGTTTAGGGTCGGGAAATAAGACGCAAGGTGGGTAAATGCTATTATTATTATTATTATTTTTAATCTTTATTTAACCAGGTAGGCCAGTTGAGACAAGTTCTCATTTACAACTGCGACCTGGCCAAGATAAAGCAAAGCAGTGCAACAAAAATGCTATACTGCTAGACCCCTGGGAAAAACATGTTCTTAAAACATTTCATTTTTTAAACTCATCCTCCTAAAACAAGTTATAATTACAGTGGCCTGGAGATATTCAAAGTTAGTTATGTAGGTTCTCTAATTATGAATCATTCACTTTACATGTTAATAAATGTTTATAATAGAAAAACATACATTTCTCAGAATGCATTTGGTCAAACACTCCAGAATGGAAGAAACATTTCATGACAAAAATACAAACAAAATACTGTTTGACATCATTGAGTTATAATCAAACTAACATTTAAAATGGTATCTATTCTTTAGTAAGAGGTGTCAGGTGATTTTGGCAAAGTATTTGTCAAAGGATTGAGACTCATATGTCCATATCTAAGTTTTTAATTTATTTAAAATTCTACTTTATAAAAAAAATCTGCTTCCTCTTGGGTGTTAACAATTCAAATTCGAATTTCAATTCATGTGTTGAATTGAATTAAATTCCGAATTGATCTCAACACTGTTATGAATAAATCTTCCCTGATAGATCCAAATGAAGTTGATCATGGATAGTAAACAATGCCAAAAAAGCCTTTGTCCAAAAGAATCAAGGCACTAGCGTGTAGCGTAAAACATTTCAAGCTTTTTATTGTTTATGGCTTATGCATAGCAAAAATAAAAAATCCACCAATGCGTTGCGACTACAACAGCCTTCATCAGGGTGACCATCAGATCTTTCCTGATGTTTGGATTCTGTTTCTGCTACATGGACTTAGCAGCAGACCCCCTTTTCTCCAAACACAGATCTAAGATCAGTTACCCAAAGCCATTAAGAGTCTGACCTTATATCACTATTGAGACAACTGCGTTACACATACTAAAATATTGTCTATTTTCCTCCAGGATAACCCTGCCAAGCTGAAGAAACAAAACAAGATGCGAGCGTTGGAGCTGATGATTAGCGCTCCCCTAGAAAATGAAGAGGCCCGTCCTCTGAGAGTGAAGGCTTTAATGAACCAGCGACGCTATCCCGACAATGAGGAGGTATGTAGCCATAACAAAACATAGAGGTCTGCAAAAGTATCATAAGAAGGAAGTCAAGAAAACCATGGCCCCCAATTTATACAATCGATTTCTCCCATTGACACCCATTCCAAATAGGCAGGATATGAAGTGCCTACTTAATTGTACGCTTCATAATATTTTTTGTGTTCTTATAAGCCTATAGTTTTTTCTAAAATGTCACCGCTATATTAGTGTTATCCCTGTCAACCACCTGATGTATTAATTGCTACCTAGCATGCGAACAGTCATTGAGATAACTTGTAGCATAACTAGCCAGCTAAAAGCCAATCATTGCCGAATGAGTCAATATGAGTAAAATGCAACCAAATGCATTCATTGTGACATTCAGATGAACACAGCAAGCCCATGATAACAAAGGTAGTGTGAAATGCAACACATAAGTGATACGTTTGATGGGCGGTGTTGATGATGCAAGCAGATCATACACATTTTGTTTGTTTTAGTGCTGAGCGATTAGTGCTTTTTCGGTTTCGATTATTATTATTTTTGAACATTAAATGCATTGTGGATTATGTGGGTTGGATGTTCTAACAGAGTAAAACATTTAATAAAAGTCCCATGATGGTAGTGACTGCCAATTACTGCTTATTAACCATCATTTATTCACATTACTTTAATTTAATAAAATATTTCATTTGTGTATATTACATTTGTTTTATTTGATGACCTGATTTCATTCCAAGTCATCATCTCATCTCTATAGAGCTTCTGCCTATGCTGTCTTACAAAATCACTATTCCGTAGTTCTTCAAAGTAAATAAGGCATACATTTATGACTGCTGAATACCAACTAGATTATGTATTTTCAGGTAGAGATACCTCACGAAGCAACAGCTGCTCTCTATATCACCTCGCAATTGTGCATTCTTCTCCAACAGATGGCGTAAAAGAAACAGACCAGACAAGTAGATGGATTATGGTCATTGTAGTTATGCGCTAAAGCATGCTGGCCTGTTGGAAACTACATTTCCCTACTAATTCCCTACAAAAAAAACTGTACGACGTGGTATTCCAGGAATTGAACATAGTTGGTCAATTAGTTTAAAAAAAGAAAAATACCCAAAATGTTGGTTAATCGCCCAGCACTAGTTTGTTTATAGCTGAAGTGGTTAGATATTCATTGATATTTCATCATATGTTTCCTGTTAGGTGGTCCTGAATGATAAACGGCATAATCAGAGGCCAGTTCATTCACTCAGGACACAGGAGAAAGACATAGCAGCCACAGGCTTCCAGCGCTTCCTCAATGTCCTCAATGAAGGGGTGGACATCAACAAGCTCTCAAAGATCGTCAACAACAAAAATGGGTTACTCATTGTGGGCGAGGAGCTACCACAAGTTTGGCCGACTCTGCCCGAGGGTCATGTTGACTCCAGCAGTAGATCCAAGTCTTCTCCAGTTGAGGAGAAGAAGGTGAGGCTTGAGGATGAGCAGCGGTACGAGCAGATGCAGACCCTGCTGGAGATCGTTGGGCTGGACTTGGGGGTTGAGGAGTTGGGTCAGCTGACAGACAGGACCAATGACAGGCTGTATGGGAAGATGGGAGACTTGAAAAGGAAGGAGTTCAAGAATGAGAAGGGAAAAGAGAAAAAGGAGAGCGAACCTTCATTTAAACATCTCAGTACTTCCTCATTACCATCAGACAGTGCCAGCCCTAGCCCCCTTCTAAACCAGCACTCAAACATGACCGTTGAATACAGCAGCTCTAGTAACAAGGTATGGGACATAGAGAGACACAGGGACAGATCTGAGACGGACTGGCACCGACACTCTGGTACCAGAGACAAGGACAGAGGGGGGGAAGAGGATATAGTCAGAGAAATGGAGAGATCTGAAAGAGATGGAGAGAGAGATGGGCACAGACACTCTAGTACCAGAGACGGGGACAGAGGAAGACAAGGACAGAGTCAGAAAAGGGGACAGTCCTGCGAGAGAGAGATACGGGCAAAGATGCTCTCGTACCAGAGACAAGGACTGAGTCAGAGAAAGGGACAGATCTGAGAGAAACCGAAAGGGAGACGGACACAGACACTCTAGTACCAGAGAGAGAGACAAGGACATACCAGTAGTCAGAGAAACTAACAGATCAGAAAGGAACAGAGATAAAGATGGGGACAAAGACCCAGAGAAAGACTGGGACGGAGGCCAAGAGAGAGACCGGGACAGATCTGGGAAAGACGGGCAGACACAGATCTGAGAGACACGGGGACAGAGACCCAGAGAAAGACTGACGGAGGCCGAGAGAGAGACCGGGACAGATACAGATCTGAGATAGACAGAAACCGAGAGATAGACAACGACATAGACAGGTGGCTGCAAAGGACCGGAGACAAACGTTCTAGGACCACGAACTGGAACAGCGACTGGGACACCGACAGCCACGCTATTACTAGAGACTGGGACATAGAGAGATCTGAGAGGGATTGGTATGGGGATGAGTCCATAGACAGCTCAATTGAGCTCTACTCATACTCCATGGACCCTATATACCCTGTTTCTCATCTATGATGGTAACCTACTCCCCCACCCAGTACTCTCAGTATATGGCATACCATAGCAGCCCCTACACCATTGCCTTACCATGCCCCCTGATACCACGCTTCCTGGTATTATGTCCCCTGGTACCATGCTTCCTGGAATCATGCCCTCTGGTGCCATGCTGCCTGGTAACAAGCCCCTCCTACCTAACCCCCTGGGGATTCACCCTACCCCAGCTCCCCCCCCCCCCCCCCCCCGTATTACTCTAATGGAACCACAGCCTTAAACCAGACATACGCATACACCCAGCCTGCTAGCAACCTCCAGCTCACATCTAGCCAGCCTGCTACTAGCAACCTCCAGCTCACATCTAGCCAGCCTGCTACTAGCAACCTCCAGCTCACATCTACCCAGCCTGCTACTAGCAACCTCCAGCTCACATCTACCCAGCTTGCTACTAGCAACCTCCAGCTCACATCTAGCCAGCCTGCTACTAGCAACCTCCAGCTCACATCTACCCAGCCTGCTACTAGCAACCTCCAGCTCACATCTACCCAGCACGCTAGCAACCACAAGGAAAAGACACAGAAGCATGCAGAAGCCGTAGTGAAAGTGTCCTGTCAGATGGCGACAAAGAAGTCCCCCGCGGTATTGACCACTCGGACAGCGACAAAAAGTCCCCCTCTGAACCAGGGTCCAAGAAGAAAGCAAAGGAGAAACAATATATTCTTCACAGGTATATTCAGAGTTATCACTGTCATCTAAGGAAGTGTCAGTATAATATGAAATGGCTTGAGAAGAGGAGGAATATGGCTCACCAGCGCAAAAGAAAGCGATTGCTTGCAGCAGGGAAAGTGGCCCCTCACTTCCCCTTTGAACCGGAGCCCAAGAAAGACCAAGAAGGAGAAGCAAGGATAGATCGGGAGGAACTACAAGCTGACACTGCTAAAGAAGTGGTCCCTCAGGAAGCTGCAAAGAATTTGGAGACACCATCTGAAACAGGGCCTAAGAAAGAACCAGAAGGTGAGAAACCACATGCTGACACTGCAGAGAAAGTGGCTCCTCAGGTGACTGCAATGGACTCTGCGGCCCCCTCTGAAATGTGCCCCAAGAAAAAAGAGTTGTATCCAGGTATCTTCATGATGATTCTAATCAGATGTCTAAAGAGGCATCAGTACAAGATAAAAGGGAAGAAGAAGCATCTTGCAAAGAGGAGGGAAAAGGCTTGCCAGTACAAATGGAAGAGACCATTGGTAGACACTAAGGAGAAAGTGCCTCCTTTAGAGGCAAAGGACTCTGGGAACCCCTCTGAGCCAAAGCCCAAGAAAAAGAAAAAAAAGAAAACACTAGAGGAAAAAGGAGAGATATTCATAAGGGTACACAGAACCTATTTGACAAGGGGGGAAACAGTCAAAGGCAAAAGCAGATGATGAAGGCATTGAAGCCAATTCTGAACCAGCACCCAAGATGGAAGGGGAGGGAGGAATGACAGAAGGGGAGGAACTGCTTGTAGACACAATAGAGAAAGTAGTTCCTCAGGTGGCTACAAATGACTCTGGGCTTCCCTCTGAACCAGGGCCCAACAAAGAACCAGAAAGAGAGGAAGAAACTACGTTAGAAGAGGAGAAACTGCTTGCAGATCATGTGGAGAAAGTGTCTGCAAAGGGCCCTCAGGCCCTCTTGGAACCAAAGGCCGAGGAGGAGAGGACGACGCAATTAAAGATGGCGAGAAACTGCTAGCAGACCTTGTGGAGAAAGCGGCTATAATGGGCCCTGGCTTCCTCTCTGAACCAGAGGCTGAGGAAGAGACAAGGGGATAAACAACAAGTTCTCCTTTGGTTATCTAAAATACCCATGTTTTCACTAAGATGAGGTTATGTTGACCTTTTATCTACCTATGACTTGGCGTTCACCATTCAACCACATTTTGTCCTTGTTATGGCAAAGCCTTTTAATGACATTGAATTTCTTAAATGTTCCTCAACTTGAAGAGTTCAACCTGAAGATGGGCACGCCTAACATAGCCTCAAAGGATGGCTAGCTGTTGTAAGTAAAAGCACCAGAAATACATCGGTTTCAAGAGAACATGATTGTATTCTATCATAGCAAGCCATTCGTCTCAACTCTTTCTCTTTTCTGCAGATCTTCACTGGGCATCATGAGCTCATCTCCCACTAGAATAGAACCTGCTGCTGACCCATCCAGACCCTATGGACATCAGTTGGCTTACATTGTTACCTATCAACCATTTATAGATTTGTAATGACACTAGCAAAGGATTTGTTAAAGTTGAGCCTTGTCCTTAAATGCTTCATATTGAAGTTATTTTCAGTGTAATTTATTGGTATTGTGTGTATGTGGTAGGGCCTAGGCCATTCATATATGCTAAGTACCTTTAGCGTCTATTGACGGTAGTATCTTCTGGCCTGGGGAGTTTTATTAAGAGCCCCGACACTTGCACTAAATGTTAACATGCATCGTTTCACGCATCGTTTGCGGTACGATTTTGGAAACGTAAGTAACTATCTTTCATATCAGTGGAGAAAAACAACGCACGTTTATTGGGTTAGGGTTCCCACACGGCCATATTTCCATGTTACAGTGCTTGTTTACGGAAAACGTTCAGAAGACAGTTGACTACCTGTGCTAATTAGCCATCTGCGTCTCCAAAAACCTGTGTGTAAACGGATGATGGACGCCACAAACTCATCACTGAAAAATACTGTCGGCTGCAACTGTTAAAACCGGTTTTATAAACTGGGTGGTTTGAGGCCTGAATTCTGATTGGCTGAAAGCCATGGTATATCAGACCGTATACCACAGGTATGACTAAACATTTAGTTTTACTGCTCTAATTACGTTGGTAACCAGTTTATAATTGCAATAAGGCTCCTCTGGGGTTTGTGATTATGGCCAATATACCACTTCTAAGGGCTGTGTCCAGGCACTCCGTGTTGCGTCGTACATAAGAGAAGTCCTTAGCTGTGGTATATTGACCATATCCCACTCATCCTCTGGCCTTATTGCTTATATAACACTAGAGTAAATGTATATTTTGCATATGAAAGTAGATGGCTTTATGTTTCTAGAACCGTACCTCAATTTAGATGGAGTATTTGGCTGCCAGAGACAATTCGCCTGTTATAAACCAAATAAGGGGCGTGGAGTTTACTTGGTCTGGTCATGGGGTCAGGAAAAACACCTGGCCTTAGACATAGTACATGTGTATCAATGTGATGAAAAGACTAATGATGGCATTATGTTTGTAAGTTCTCATGCCTGATAGTTAAAAGTAAGAACTGCCCTTGTTTCATTCCCCGGTTCAGTCAGCCATCCTATTTCTATAGATCATCTTTCACTTTGTAAATATGTAATTGAATAAAATATTCTGTCTAATATTGTAAGTGTGTAGTGTATCATATTTCAAAGTAACTTCAACGCATTGAGCTTCACATTCCTTTTCAGGGACAACTTCCATTGGTTTTGTATTAGAAAATCCCATGCAATTTCGCATTCTGCCCTATTGGTGGCAGTGTTGGATTTTTGATCCTATGAAGCTGAAATGATTTAATTCGAAGTAGGGGCCTGGAAACGAGTTTATTGTTTGATCAGTTGCCGTTCTAACAATTGAACAATATACAATAGTATTTCCAAGTCAAAGCACTTCGATTTTTCAGACTCTGATTGTGTACGTGCAAGTTATCTGAACCCTCAAGCTCCAGAACGAGACGGAGAACACAAAGGCCTGCGCGAAGGTAGCATTAGCGCAGACTGGAGGTAAACAATTATTACTTTCGACGCTTGAACCTTTTAAGTGGCGACGTGACTTTAGATTTGGCTATTTTATATATTTGTCTATATTCCCCTACCTGGCATGCTTACGTCTTACAATATTTAGCTAGCAAGCTATATGCGGGCCTGCTCTGAAAATTAGATGACTAACTAGCACATTTCAGCTGACATTCAAAACAATATCTTACAAGCAGGTTAGCATTATATAAGTCAAATTTAGCTACCTATATATTGGAACTTGTTTGTTAGAAGCCTGTTAATTACTTTGAGTCCTTATGTCTTGCCTTGAACATGCATATCTGGGCAAAGAACATCCAATATAGCATAATCAACGACAAACATGTTTATATTCATCACATGCTTAACGTTAGTGTTATATAGATGTCACCCAGACACACAGTACAGTTCACCACCATTTTATTCTCTGCAGTGAACCTGGAGTATCAGTTCAGCTCAGGCACCTTGGCAGAATGTACCCAATGTATCCAGAGAGGCACAGTCACCAGAGGGAGTATGGAGAACCAGAGATATGCAGTCAGAGGAGGGAGTATGAAGAACCAGAGAGATGCAGTCAGAGGGAGTATGAAGAACCAGAGAGATGCAGTCAGAGGAGGGAGTATGAAGAACCAGAGAGATGCAGTCAGAGGAGGGAGTATGAAGAACCAGAGAGATGCAGTCAGTGGATGGTGTATGAAGAACCAGAGACATGCAGTCAGTGGAGGGTGTATGAAGAACCAGAGACATGCAGTCAGAGGAGGGAGTATGGAGAACCGAGCTCAGGGCAATGGGACGATGACCTTGAGACGAGAGACAACGGCCAGGCTATGGCCAGAGAGCCCTACAGTGAATACTCCAGCATGAGGAGGACTAGAGAAGGTTGGGAGGAGTATGGTACTTCCTCTGATATGAGCTACATCATGGACCCATCTTCCGGAGACTGGAGCGAGGACTCATTGAGGGGTAGCGGTGCTCCCTTCTCCCCAGACACAGATGGGGACGTTGATGGAGATCCTGTGGAGCTCAGTGTGGAGGACCGGGAGCTCCTTCGTAAGAGGATGGAGCTGGAGATCATAGAGAAACAGATTGCCCGCAAAAAAGCTGCTCTTGCTATGGAATTGGTTGGACCTGAATCAAAGGCCATTCGTAAACAGAAGACGAAGGACAAGGACCTTGAAATGTTAACAAAAAATGTTTCCAATAAGGATGTTACTCTTAAAGAGAGGGTGAATAACATTTTGAGAAAGCGGGCATGGACCAATGAATGTCGCTCAAAGGTATGTGCTTGTTACATCTGTATTGATGAATAGATTTATTTCCTGATGTTTGATGCACTGTTCTGTTCCATTACATAGACTGAGAGGCAGTAGAATAACCCCCAAGTGAAGATCTAGAATCAGTTACCCATAAACCTGTCCCATTAACTATTTAGAGGTAAAAATACTAAACTGACCTTAGATCAGTATTCAGGGACAACGTAGGCTTGATCAGCATCATACATCATAATTCTTTGTGTGTCCCTTTCAGGATATTTGTCTTACATCACAAACTCAACAGTACAACTTCACCACATATACATAAATACAATAGGGATGTGCATCTTTCCCTTTCAAGACGATTCGATATGTATCTAGATTAGAGGTCGACCGATTAATTAGGGCCGATTTCAAGTTTTCATAACAATCGGTGAACCGCATTTTTGGACACCGATTATGACCGATTACATTGCACTCCACGAGGAGACTGCGTGGCAGGCTGACTACCTGTTATGCGAGTGCAGCAAGGAGCCAAGGTAAGTTGCTAGCTAGTATTAAATATATCTTCTAAAAAACAATCAATCTTAACATAATCACTTGTTAACTACACATGGTTGATGATATTACTAGTTTATCTAGCTTGTCCTGCGTTGAATATAATCGATGCGGTGCCTGTTAATTTATCATTGAATCACAGCCTACTTCGCCAAATGGGTGATTTAACAAGCGCATTCGCAAAAAAATCACTGTCGTTGCACCAATGTGTACCTAACTATAAACATCAATGCCTTTCTTAAAATCAATACACAAGTATATATTTTTAAACCTGCATATTTAGTTAATATTGCCTGCTAACATTAATTTATTTTAACTAGGGAAATTGTGTCACTTCTCTTGCGTTCTGTGCAACAGAGTCAGGGTATATGCAGCAGTTTGGGCCACCTGGCTCGTTGCGAACTGTGTGAAGACTTTCTTCCTAACAAAGACAGCCAACTTCGCCAAACGGGCGATAATTTAACAAAAGCGCATTTGCGAAAAAAGCACAATCGTTGCACGAATGTACCTAACCATAAACATCAATGCCTTTCTTAAAATCAATACACAGAAGTGTATTTTATTAAACCTGCATATTTAGTTCAAAGAAATCCAGGGTAGCACGCAATATTAAACTAGGGAAATTGTGTCACTTTTCTTGCGTTCATTGCACGCAGAGTCAGGGTATATGCAACAGTTTGGCCGCCTGGCTCGTTGTGAACTAATTTGCCAGAATTTTACGTAATTATGACATAACATTGAAGGTTGTGCAATGTAACAGGAATATTTATACTTATGGATGCCACCCGTTAGATAAAATATGGAACGGTTCCGTATTTCACTGAAAGAATAAACGTTTTGTTTTCTAAATGATAGTTTCCGGATTTGACCATATTAATGACCAAAGGCTTGTGTTATGTGTTATTATGTTATAATTAAGTATATGATTTGATATTTGATAGAGCAGTCTGACTGAGCGGTGGTAGGCAGCAGCAGACTCGTAAGCATTCATTCAAACAGCACTTTCGTGCGTTTGCCAGCAGCTCTTCGCTGTGCTTCAAGCATTGAGCTGTTTATGACTTCAAGCCTATCAACTCCCGAGCTAGTTAGCGGGGTGCGCGCTAATAGCGTTTCAATCGGTGACGTCACTCGCTCTGAGACCTTGAAGTAGTTGTTCCCCTTGCTCTGCAAGGGCTGCGGCATTTGTGGAGCGATGGGTAACGATGCTTTGAGGGTAACTGTTGTCGATGTGTTCCTGGTTCAAGTCCAGGTAGGGGTGAGGAGAGGGACAGAAGCTATACTGTTACACTGGCAATACTGAAGTGCCTATAAGAACATCCAATAGTCAAAGGTATATGAAATACAAATGGTATAGAGAGAAATAGTCCTATAATAACTACAACCTAAATCTTCTTACCTGGGAATATTGAAGACTCATGTTAAAAGGAACCACCAGCTTTCATATGTTCTCATGTTCTGAGCAAAGAACTTAAACGTTAGCTTTTTTACATGGCACATATTGCATTTTTACTTTCTTCTCCAACACTTTGTTTTTGCATTATTTAAACCAAATTGAACATGTTTCATTATTTATTTGAGGCTAAATTGATTGTATTGATGTATTATATTAAGTTACACTAAAAGTGTTCATTCAGTATTGTTGTAATTGTCATTATTACAAATAAATAAATACATGTAAAAAAAATCGTCAGATTAATCGGTAGCGGCTTTTTTTGGTCCTCCAGTAATCGGTATCGGCGGTGAAAAATCATAATCGGTCGACCTCTAATCTAGATACATGGGCTCTGATACGATACGTTTTAGTTTGAAACGATTCGGTTTGATTAGAGATTAATAGATTTGTTTTGATACATTCACATTTGTTGCATAAACACATACATTTTCCATTCTGAATTCAAATATGCTTCTGATTTAGCTCATAAGCTGGGCCTCTCTGAGCTGGAGCTGTGTGTGTGTAAATTATATACGGTGCCTTCGGAAAGTATTCAGACCCCAAATTTTGTTACATTAGTCTGATTCTAAAAATTATTAAATCAATTTTCTCCTCATCAATCTACACACAATACCCCAAGAGGACAAAGCAAAAACAGGTTTAGGCATTTTTGCTAATTTATCATAAAAAAAAACCTGAAATCACATTTACATAAGTATTCAGACCTTTTACTCAGTACTTTGTTGAAGCACCTTTGGCTGCGATTACAGCCTCAAGTCTTCATGGGTCTGACTCTACAAGCTTGGCACACCTGTATTTGGGGAGTTTCTCCCATTCTTCTCTGCAGATCCTCTCAAGCTCTGTCAGGTTGGATGGGGAGCATTGCTGCACAGCTATTTTCATGTCTCTCCAGAGATGTTCAAGTCCGGGCTCTGACTGGGCCATACAAGGACATTCAAAGACTTGTCCCGAAGCCACTCCTGCGTTGTCTTGGCTGTGTGTTTAGGGTTGTTGTTCTGTTGGAAGGTGAACCTTTGTCCCAGTCTGAGGTCCTGAGCGCTCTGGAGCAGGTTTTCATCAAGGCTCTCTCTGTACTTTGCGCCAGTCATCTTTCCCTCGATCCTGACTAGTCTCCCAGTCCCTGCCACTGAAAAACATCCCCACAGCATGATGCTGCCACCGCCATGCTTCACCATAGGGATGGTGCCAGGTTTCCTCCAGACGTGACGCTTGGCATTCAGACCAAAGAGTTCAATCTTGGTTTCATCAAACCAGAGAATCTTGTTTCTTTAGGTGTCTTTTGGCAAACTCCAAGTGGGCTGTCATGTACCTTTTACTGAGGAGTGGCTTCCATCTGGCCAGTCTGCCACAAAAGCCTGATTAGTGGAAGTTTCTCCCATCTCCACAGAGACTCTAGAGGTCTGTCAGAGTGACCATCGTGGTCACCTCCCTGACCAAGGCCCTTCTCCCACGATTGCTCAGTCTGGCCTCGCGGCCAACTCTAGGAAACGTCTTGGTGGTTGCAAACTTCTATTTAAGAATGATGGACGGCACTGTATTCCTGGGGACCTTCAGTGCTGCAAAAATGTTTTGTTACCCTTCCCCAGATCTGTCTCGTAGCTCTACAGACAATTCCTTCAACATCATGGTTTGGTTTTTGCTGTGACATGCACTGTCAACTGTGGGACAGTTGTGTGCCTTTCCAAATCATGTCCATTCAATTGAATTTACCACAGCTGGACTCCAATCAAGTTGTAGAAACATCTCAAGGATGATCAATGGAAACAGGATACACCTGAGCTCAATTTTGAGTCTCATAGCAAAGCGTCTGAATACTTATGTAAATGAGGTATTTCAGATTTGTATGCGGTATTGTCTGTGTAGATTGCTGAGGATTATATATTTTTTGCCAATTTTGGAATAAGGCTGTAACGTAACAAAATTTGGAGGAAGTCAAGGGGTCTGAATACTTTCCGAAGGCACTGTATGTCTATGGTGTGTGTACTATGTAGGCACCTGATCTGGCTGTAAGGGAGACTAGGCATCCACATGGCAGATTATGGGGGACAATGTTTTATGGTTCCGAAATCAGCATAATCCACTAATTAACTTGTCATTTTTGCAGATTGAGTGTTAGAGCTAGTAATGTATCAATAGTTATCATTTACAAATGATCTATGACATAGCCAATGAATATATAGCACAACTTTGTATTTCACCCCCATCTCAAAATTGAATGGTTTCAAAATCAAATGTTTTTCTTTTTGGTCAGAATAGTTTGTTTAATTCTCTGGTACTGGTACATTCAATATTTTCCTCAATTTACTCCAGGAGGCTGCCAACCAGCAGGTCCCTCCCAAGCTTGTTCTCTATCCGCCCAAAGTGGTCAAAAGCTTTGTGGAGAGGATGAACGAATCCATCCTGCACAAAGACAGCATAATGAAGGGCAACCTTACCCTGGACGTCCATGAAGAGGAGCATCCTCTGAAACTCAAAGTGGAGGCTTTATTGGAGCAGCGACGCAATCCCACGGTGAATAAGGAGGTATGTACTATGTAGCATATCTGGGATCAATTGTGTTTTGAGTCCCCTCACTCTTAAGGAAGCGGACCAGCATACACACTTAAAATGTATATAGCTGTTGCAGTGGATGGTTATTTGTTGATATTTCCTCATGTTTGGTCCCTTATCCCATTGTTCAGGACAAAGCAGCCAAGGGCTTCCAGTACTTCCTCAATGTCCTCAACAAAGGGGTGGACATCGACAGGCTCTCAAAGATTGTCAACAATTTCAAGGATTTACCCTCTATGGGAGAGGAGCTGCCACAAGGTCAGCCGCCTCCACTTGATGGCCAGCTCGAGACCACCTCTAAGAGTCAGAGGAAGGTGCCCTCTCGCAAAAGGCGCTCCCGGTTTGATGAGCTCCCGCCAGGTTGGTTCAATATACTCTCGGGTCAGCCCACACTACTCGGGGTTCAGCCCAATCCGCTTGGGGATCTGTTGCGTGAAGTGGTCCCAGCAGGTTGCGTTCTGCAACAGGACCGCAGTCTCTTACAAAGTGGAGGAGAAGAGATTGGGCAACATAGCCTTAGCTTGGGCTTCATCCAGGCAATGGATGGCCCAAAAAACAAAAAGTCCAAGTCTCCACCTGTTGAGGAGAAGAGGAAAGGGAGGCATAAGTCCAAGTCTCCACCTGTTGAGGAGAAGAGGGAAGGAAGGCATAAGTCCAAGTCTCCACCTGTTGAGGAGAAGAGGAAAGAGAGGCATAAGTCCAAGTCTCCACCTGTTGAGGAGAAGAGGGAAGGAAGGCATAAGTCCAAGTCTCCACCTGTTGAGGAGAAGAGGAAAGAGAGGCATAAGTCCATGTCTCCACAGCTGGAGGAGAAGAGGAAAATGAGGCCTGAGGATGAGCAGAAGTACGGACTGATCCAGAGCCTGCTGCAGCCTATTGGGATGGATCTGGGGGAGGAGGAGTTGGGCCGACTGAACGACAGGATCCAGGAGAGGCTGTATGGGAAGAAGAGAGACCTGGAGAAGAAGGGGGGCAAGAAAGAAAGCGTGTGGGAGGTTGAGAAAGAGGAGAGCAAGAAGGACAAAGAGGAGAGCAAGAAGGACAAAGAGGAGGGCAAGAAGGACAAAGAGGAAAGCAAGAAGGACAAAGAGGAGAGCAAGAAGGACAAAGAGGAGAGCAAGAAGGACAAAGAGGAGAGCAAGAAGGACAAAGAGGAGAGCAAGAAGGACAAAGAGGAGAGCAAGAAGGATAAAGAGGAGAGCGAGAAAGATAAGGAGGAAGAGGAGAACGAGAAAGATAAGGAGGAAGAGGAGAGCGAGAAAGATAAGGAGGAAGAGGAGAGCGAGAAAGATAAGGAGGAAGAGGAGAGCGAGAAAGATAAGGAGGAAGAGGAGAGCGAGAAAGATAAACAGAAGGAGAAAGAGGAGAGCGAGAAAGGGAAAGATAAAGAGGAGAGAGCATGCTCAAGTAAATGTCACAGTATTTCCTTGTTATCAGATAGCTCCAACTCCAGCCCCCCTTGCCATCGGTGGACTACAGAATACAAACGCTCTAGCACCAGAGACCAGGACAGAGAGAGAGACAGGGGCAGATCTGAGAGAGACAGAGATAGACGCTCTAGCACCAGAGACCAGGACAGAGAGAGAGACAGGGGCAGATCTAAGAGAGACAGAGACAGACGCTCTAGCACCAGAGACCAAGACAGAGAGAGAGACGGGGGCAGATCTGAGAGAGACAGACGCTCTAGCACTAGAGACCAGGACAGAGAGAGAGACGGGGGCAGATCTAAGAGAGACAGAGACATACGCTCTAGCACCAGAGACCAGGACAGAGAGAGAGACGGGGGCAGATCTGAGAGAGACAGAGACAGACGCTCTAGCACCAGAGACCAGGACAGAGAGAGAGACAGAGACTGGGGCAGATCTGAGAGATACGGGGGCAGATCTGAGAGAGACAGAGACAGACGCTCTAGCGCCAGAGACCAGGACCGAGAGAGAGATGGGGGCAGATCTGAGCGAAACCGAGAGAGAGACAGACACTCTAGTACCAGAGAGCTGGATAGATATAGATGGTGGGAGACAGAAAGGAAAATATGCCCTAGTACTAGAGACGGGGACAGAGAGTGGGACAGGAGAAGATCTGAGAGAGACAGAAATACACTATCTAGTACCAGAGACGGATCAGAGAAAGATGGTGATGGAGACAGATCTGAGAGAGACAAGGACAGAGAGAGATGGTGGGAGCGAGACAAAGACTGGGATGGGGACAAGGAAAGCTTCCTGGGGCTTTACCCGTACTCCAACGATCCTACACACCCTCATGCATCTTTGATGGCAACCGACTCAGTGCAGTACTCTCAGTACATGGCATACCACAGCAGCCAATACGCCAGCGCCTTCCCTCCAGGGTGTGGTTTTCCCCCTGGTACCGTGTTCCCTGGTACTGTGTTCCCTGGTACCGTGCCCCCTGGTACAGTGCCCCTGCCCCACTGTACCAGTGGCCCTGGTACAGTGCCCCCGTGCCCCCTGGTACAGTGCCCCCCCTATCCACTGTACCCCAACTGCCCACCTTATTACTATAATGGCACTTCAGAAACGTTTTTCCAGACATACACACAGGCCACTGGAAACCCCCAGTTCACAAACATGGATGTACAAGTGCAGGACCCAGACCCATCCATGAACATCCCTGAACAGGACATAGAGACTGTGTGGCCCAGACTTGTCCATCCCAGCAGAAACCAAGACTCAAAGCCTGCCAGACTAAACCAGTTGAGTATAAAAATGCAACTAAAGAGGCAACGCTATAGGATTAATTTGAGGAATCGCAATAATCTACAAGAATTGAGACAGCTTAAAGAAACTCCTCAGGTGGCTGCCAAGGAGCCCCCCTCTGAGCCAGGTACAAAGAAAGTGCCAGAAGGAGATGCAGTCATAGAAGGTGAGAAACGGCATTTAGTGGTCCCTCCGGTGGCTACAAAGGATTCTGGGGCACCCTCTAGAACAGGATTCCCGAATAGAAAATGGAGAAAAGGGAAAACACTGGAAGAAAAAGGAGGTATATTCAACCAAGGTTTATCCATGAGAAACAGAGCCTATATGACAAAGTGGAAACTGCGTTTGGCAGAAGCAGTTGCAAAAGGCCTTGAGGTCCCCTCTGAACCAGAGCCCAAGACGGAGCCAGAAGCGGAGGACAAATCATTGACAGAATGGCAGAGACTGTTTGCAGACTCTGTGGCGAATGTGGCTGCAACGGACCTATTTGCCCTCTCTGAACCAGAGGCTGAGAAAAAGCCTGACTGGGAGATCGAGCAGAAAAAGACAGACGAAGAGATGAAGGAGAAATTAAAGAAAAAGGTTTGTGACATTTAGAGTTTGAGACTACATTTGCTCTAAAGAATCAAAGTACTGTCTTTGCTATGAAGGTACTTCACTAACTTGTGATGTCCACTATTGGCTATGAAGAATGCATGTCTGCGTCTGTTCTAAATGTTAATACATTTCATCCCCAGACAGTGGCAGAAACACCAAAACCTTGATATATGTCCCTCTTGATTTTCTATTAATTAAATAGTGATGATTTAATATATCAATATGACAAAGCCTTTTTAAAGACAATAATTCAGTTGTTTTTTCCCAGCTTGGCGAGTTCAACCTGAAGATGAAGCAGAAATCAACGCATTTAAATGAAGCCCAACAGAAGCCCCAACATAACCTGAAAGGGCGGCTGTTGTAGGTAAAACAGCTTGAAATACAACATCTGTTTCATGTCAATGAATGTGTGTTCATATCACACCTTAAAAAGTAAGATGTCACTAATAATACCTAGAGAATATTTTATTTGTGACACTTACGCAATGACATCATTCATCTCAAGTCTTCTTCTTTTCTGCTGATCTTCACAGTGCGTCATGAGCTCGCCTCCCCTTCGAACCTGCTGCTGACCCATCCAGACCCTGTGGACATCCGTTGGCTAACATTCTCTTTATCTAATATACACTAACCGGCCAGTTTATTAGGTACACACCGGGTCGGATCCTCCTTTTCCTCCAGAACAGCCAGAATTTTTCGGGGCATTCTACAAGTTGTCTGAAACGTTCCACAGGGATGCTGGTTCATGCTGACGTGATGGCATCACGCAGTTGCTGCAGATTGAACGGCAATACATTCATGCTGCGAACAGCCCATTCCATCTCATCCCAAAGATGCTGTACTGGGTTGAGGTCTGAGGACTGAGCAGGCCACTCAAGTAAACTGAACTTGCTGTCATGCTCCAGGCGATGTTTTTCCACTCCTTGATTGTCCATTGTTGATGATCATGTTCCCACTGGAGCCGCTGCTTCTTGTTTTTAGCTGATAGGAGTGGAACCCGGTGTGGTTGTCTGCAGCAATAGCCAATCCCCGACAAGGATCGAGAAGTTGTGCGTTCTGAGATGCTGTTCGGCACACCACTGTTGTACTGCGTCATTATTTGTGGCCCGCCTGTTGGCTTGCACGATTCTTGCCATTCTCTTTTGACCTCTCATCAACAAGTTGTTTTCGCCAACAGGACTGCCGCAGAATGGATGTTTTTTTGTTTGTCGCACCATTCACGGTAAACTCTAGACACTGTTGTGCTTGAAAAGCCCAGGAAGGTGGCCATTTCTGAGATACAGGAGTGTCTGGCACCGACGATCATAACATGCTTAAAGTCACTTAGGTCAGTTGTTTTGTCCATTCTAACGTTCAATGGAACAGTAACTGAATGCCTCAATCCCTGTCTCCCTGCTTAATATAGCAAGTCACGGCCACGTGACTCACTGTCTGTAAGAGCGATCCATTTTTGTAAATGGGGTGGTGTACCAAATAAACTGGCCGATGAGTGAGTTGTTTTTGGGAGTGTCTGTACTTTAATTTACATATTTTTGACAACTTTTACTTTTACTTCGTCACATTCGTAAAGAAAATAATGTATTTTTACTCAATACAATTTCCCTGACACCAAAAAGTACTCATTACATTTTGAATACCTAGCAGGACAGGAAATGGTCCAACTCACACAATCATCAAGAGAACATCCCTGGTCATCTCTACGGCCTCTGATCTGGCAACCTGAGTATTGGAGTGTGTCCCTGGCTATCCGTAAATTAAGAAAACACATTGTGCTGTCTGGTTTGCTTCATAAAAGGAATTTGAAATTATTTTTACTTTTGATACTTAAGTATATTTTAGCAATTACATTTACTTTTGATACTTAGGTATATTTACAACCAAATACTTTTTACTTAAGTAGTATTTTACTGGGTGACTTTTACTTGAGTCATTTTCTATTAAGGTATCTTTACTTTTGCTCAAGTATGATGATTGGGTAGTTTTTCCACCACTGATTGCATTCTACCACCTGGAATGTCATTGCATTCTACCACCAGAATATTTCTAGATTTGTACACTGAACAAAAACATAAACGCAACATGTGAAGTGCTGAAGAAAAAAAAATCCAGGAAATGTTCCATATGCACACATTTGTTAACATCCTTGTTAGTGAGCTTTTCTCCTTTGCCAAGATAATCCATCCACCTGACAGTTGTCATAAAGAAGCTGATTAAAAAGCATGATCATTACACAGGTGCACCTTGTGCAGGGGGACAATAAAAGGCCACTTTAAAATGTATAGTTTTGTCACACAACACAATGCCGCAGATGTCTCAAGTTTTGAGGGAGCATGCAGTTGGCATGCTGACTGCAGGAATGTCCACCAGAGCTCTTGCCAGATAATTTAATGTTAATTTCTCTACCATAAGCTACCTCCGTCGTTTTAGAGAAATTGTCAGTACGCACAACCGGCCTCGCAACCGCAGACCACGTGGGGGTTGCTGTGGAGCGTTTCTGTCTGTAGTAAAGCCCTTTTGTGGGGAAAAAAATATTTGTGATTGGCTGAGCCTGGTGGTGGGTGGCCCTGGCTGCCAAGTGGGTAGGCCCAACCATGGCTACACCTCTGCCCAGTCATGTGAAATCCATAAATTAGGGCCTAATGAATTTATTTCCATTTACTTATTTACTTATATGAACTCTAACTCAGTACAAACTTAGGAATTGTTGCATGCTGCTATTATATCTTTGTTCAGTATAATAATACCACCATAGGCTTGTCTTCTGGCCATATCCTCTGAGGATTCCTATTGAAGTTTTTTTTCAGTGTACTGTATGTTCAGATTGCTTTTATGTCATTATGGCATGGGCAGTACCAGGAGGTTGTTTTAGTTATAAAAGCCAGGAAACTGTCTAACTATTTTCAATCCCAAGCTTCTATTTCTATAGATCCTGTCCTGTTTCACTTTGTATATATTTAACTGAATAAACTGCTTTCTTTGTATCTCAGGACTAAGTGTGGAGTAATGTATAATTTCTACCTAATGTGGTTAATTTTAAAAAATAATCATGAATTAAGTTATGGCGAGATATAAAACACATTTGAATTTAATAGAAGATAATGTCTGGCATTCATCTTTGTAAATTCATGTACAGTATATTTGTATAGTTGGTGTACAGTTTGAACTTTAGATTTGTGTGCATTCTGTGTTCCCCTGTTTTCAGGAAGAGATGCAGTCTGAAGCACATGGCATTCTCATATTTTCCACAACTCAAGAAGACAAATACAAGATTGTATTGTAGTACATATTTTTTTGTAGATTTGAAAAATAAACCCAACAGTTGTTGCAAATATACAGCACTTGTTCTGTTAAACAAAACCAAGTAAAACACCAAATAAATTACACAAATAGCCAAAATAGGAGTCTTTTGAAAAAACCTTAATCGAGTCGCATCTCCGGCAGTCATTTGGAGTGACGTATCATCCCATATTACTTGGTGAATAGGAGAGCTGTCTGTGTATGTGCGTGTGCATGCATGCATACGTGAGTGTGTGTGTATGTCTGTAACCCTAATTTAAAGCTCATCCCTCTCCTCTCCTTCACAGAGGCAGGCTTCCCTCTGGCTGTTCATGTAGGGCCTGCAGCCCAGAGTCCAGACTGTGTTGAACAGGGTGTCTGCTACCGTCTCACAGGCTAGAAGGTAAAGAGGGACATGGGGATGAGAGTTAATTACTGGCCTATTGAAACATCTTGGAACAAAATATCAATAGGCCTGATGAAAGTGCAATGAAGTTCAGGTATAGGGCTGTAGGTGAAATCTGTGGCTCTATGAAAAGTGTACAAGCTGTCAAATCTTAGAATTTTACTTAATTCCTTGCGTCCCCTCAAAGTTCATTGGGGAAAGTTTGAGGGGAGGGACGTTGGAGCCTCCTGCAATGGACTTTGAGAGGGAGTTGAGGAACAGAGGAATCAAGGGCCTGATGGCTTATACACTTTTCAGACTGTGGAACTTTCCATGTACACTGCATCAGGTTGACTGACCTTCGACCTTTGACATGAAGCCCAGGCTCTTCTTGAGGTCAGAGCAGATGCTGTGGAGACACCAGCGGAACTTGGAGTCGCAGCGGTACTTGTTGGAGCCGCAGGTGTCGTAACACATGTCCAGCTGATTGCAGCACTTAGTCATGGCAGGGATACCCAGATCAACCTTGATAGAACAGGACACTGGTGTTATACACTGAGTGTACAAAACATTAGGAACACCTTCCTAATATTGAGTTGCACCAACTTTTGCCCTCAGAACAGCCTCCATTTGTCGGGCATGGACTCAACAAGGTGTCAAAAGCGTTCCACAGGGATGCTGGCCCATGATGACTCCAATGCTCAAGTTGGCTGGATGTCCTTTGGGTGGTGGACTATTCTTGATACACACAGGAAACGGTTGACCGTTTACAAACCCAGCAGCATTGCAGTTCTTGACACACTCAAAACGGTGCGCCAGGCACCTACTACCATACCCTGTTCAAAGGCACTTAAATATTTTCTTGCCCATTCATCCTCTGAATGGCACACATACACAATCCATATCTCACTTGTCTCAAGGCTTAAAAATCCTACTTTAACCTGTCTCCTACACTGATTGAAGTGGATTTAACAAGTGACATCAATAAGGGATCATAGCTTTCACCTGGTCAGTCTGTCGTTGAAGGAGCATGTGTTCCTAATGTTTTGTACACTCAGTGTATGCATACTCTTCAATCTGTATATTATTGGAGTTGTATGACCAATGTACAAGTCGAAAAATACTTGATTGTGGAAATGTTTCACCAAGCATTAATGTGTGGGTGTGCGTGTGTATCCAATCATCTACATATGCATACACTATTGGGTACCGGAAGGCCTAGGAAGTAGGCGCTGCATCCGTTAGGCTCTGGCATCTGGTAGTCAGGGCGAGGAAGAGCAGCTTTACCTGAGGTAGAAAGAATGTTAGAGACATCAGTTCCCTTCAATTCAAGAAGTGCCACAAGGAAATTTTAAATTCTTTTAAAATCCAATGAGGAAAGTAGGAACTGGAATTTCAGTTTACTTGATAAATTGACTGAATTGACTTGAAATGGAACTGAACCCAACCTTGTTTGCCATCCACACTTGATTGATCAACCCAGAAAAGGGAGCCCACTGGGCACAGACATCAATTCAAAGTCTAATCCACATTGGTTCAACGTAATTTCATTGAAATGATGTGGAAACAATGTTGATTCAACCAGTGTGTGCCCAGTGGGAGGTTGGATGTCCATAAGTTGTATGTCAGACAACAGACGTTGTTGGAGAAGATTTTCAGTTCATCAATGGTGGTAACCAAAACAGAGTCCGTGGTCAATACAGGTAAAGTCCATGGACATGTGATATCAAAAGTGAAGACTATAGCCTAGCTGTGAATCGCTGAGTATTTCACACTTTACCTCATGACACCTCTGCCAGCTATCTCTCCTTGCTCATAGTCCACTGACTAATGTGCATTATCAGATGTGAGGTGATAAAGGTTATTAGTAATGTCAAAGGAATTCCTAGTATAAGCTCTCCCTAATCAGTTATATGGTGTTCTTGCATTTAAGAGTTTAAATGGCTTTAACATGAGGATGTGTTAAGACTTCAGAAAATCTTAATGTCCATGTTTATCTCCATTGGGTACCATCTCGCTAATCTGTAATGGATCTCTACCTGCCCGGATAATCGATACACAATTTGAATTTAGGATCACATGGAAGCGGTCTGTACAAAACAGAATATCTCGGCTAACTAATCACTAGCCTGGTCTAGATCTAGGTGGGCTTGTTTAGCTAACTCCTCTTACTATCGTTGGCATGCCACGCATATGATACATGTATGATAGGCTAGCCAGAGGAGTTGGTCATGTTCTTACCATATCGACAGCGGTACTGGCACACTCCATCGCGTCCGCCCATAAGCTCCAGCACGGAGTCAAAGTATCCATTGACGGCTTCAAAGCTTCCCCTCACGGAGTTCAGTCCCCACTCGTCCTCATCCTCTGCCTGGGAGGGGTCGACAGGGGCCGCCGGGCTTGGGTCCACTGGTGCAGGTTCCTCAGCGTCCTGGGAGAGGGTCCCCTGGATGGAGAGGCTCAAAACCAGAAGGAGAGCAAGGGAGGCCCAGTGTGTCATATTGTGGTTCAGAGAAGCGGAGGGGCAGCTAGGGACACAGCGTTGACGATCCACAGAGTTCAGCTGGAGGAATGAGAGAAGCACAAACACGGAGAGACAGGGAACGAGACAACTCACTCTGTCACGTCAACCGGCCCCCAGACCTGGACTTTGAGCTAGACACCGGGACAGCCTCCACTGTGGAGGAACGAAGGTCAGCTCCTATCTAGATTGTATTTATGTTTTAAAGGTGCCCAAGGTGTGCTATATTTATCCGTTTGTAATGTTAATGTGTTTCGTTGTAATCATATTGGTCTCAGTGTTTTGAGTATGATCCTATAAAGGCTGATGTTCTGTCACCAAATTTGACTATATCAATAGACTGGTGATTATGGCATGAAACAGTCAACTAATTGTACTTCACACTTGTCGACTATTCCGTTTTCTTACAAATTATGGTAGAAAAATAATCAATGCACTGCATTACTACACATGACTTATTAAACAAATTCAAAGATAACATTGGCAAAGCTTGGCCCAGAGACCTAATTGTGTCATGAATACTACTGATAATTTATCTCTCAACATGTTCTAGTGTGCTGTAGAACGTGCCCTTCGATCACTACTACTTCTGAAGGAACGCAGTGGACAAGTAGGCGGCGACGTAGTGCACACGTGCTCGGAAGTAAGCAGGGAAAACGTCATGTCTTTCTCTGGTGAGCTGTTTGTCTGGTGATAGCACTGGCTTTCGTGCTGGAAATTATATTTTGGGAATACTTATCATGGAAACATCCAAAACGTGTTTGTGCTGCTCGCTCACCTAAGACAAACCGTTTACAAGTGAAGTGCGCGAGCGTCAAGATTGAGTGGTGCAGGTGCACGAGCCAACACGCACGTGCAACGTTGTCTGCAGTGAGCATTTAGCACTACATTATTTAGCTATAACCTCGACAGTTTGCCAGCTACTTCTTTTTTTAAAGCCGTTAGCAAGTTACCTGGCTTAGCTACTGCGGTATGTAACTATTTTGTAGTGGTCATGACACATTTTGTAGTGGTCATGAATGAAAACCACTCATTTCTATTTTGAGGAGACGAGTAGGCCTACCCAACACAACATTTCATGTCAGCAACATGGCATTCACCAGCCTTTTTTCTAGTCTTCCAAACAAAGAATTTGACACGGCGCCTTGTGAGCCGATGAAGAGGTAAGCTACTATAACACAAATAGTAATTACTTCTGTCTCTCTTCTACTATGCTGAATTAATGTAACAAGCTAACTAACTTAGTCAAATATTTCAGCTTTGAATTGGAGTACATAGCCAACTTAGAATTGATTGTTTCTTCCATTTTTCGCAGATTTCAAAGGGATGAAAGGCAACTGGAACCAGTTAAACTGGAGAAGGAGAACGAAAGGGATGCCCAGTCCAGAAAGTGGCCATTGCTAAGGGGTCAGCAGAGTGGCCCCAGGAAGAGGAAAAAGGGGGACCAACAGGTGAACTTGACATGTACTTAACAGATGCTGAATAGGCCAATTCACAATGGAGAAGTTTTTTTTTTGCTAAACATTGACATAAGCCTAACTAACATAGGCCTATCTTGCGTTTGTGCCGTGCTTTATACCACTAAGCGAATTGCACACCACATACCTGTAGATCAGGCCTCTCCAACCCTGTTCCTGGAGAGCTACTCTCCTGTAGGTTTTTGCTCCAATCCCAGTTGTAACTGATCTGGTTCAGTTCATCAACCAGCTAATTATTAGATTGAGGTGTGCCATATTAGGGTTGGGGTGACAACCTACAGGACGGAAGTTCTCCAGGAACGGTGTCGGCAAGCCCTACTGTAGATTATAAAGTTAGTATAGAAATAGGCCGCAAAACGTTACCATTTGGTATTGCCCCTTTTGATTTTGTTGTAACGTTACCCTTTTTGTGTTTTTCTGCAGGAGCAGTGTGGCCAGGCCAAGAAAAGTAAGCTTCATAAATGCCCGCCACAATCTTATAAAGACTTTGACTCTGTGGCCCGAGACTACAACATGGTGAAGTGTGATTTCGAGCAACCAAGCTTTGACTTCAGTAGAGAACTGGACTTCTACAGTGACAGCAAGGAGGGTGCATACCCAGATCATGCTACAGAGAAGTCGGGTTGGAAGAACAGGAGGTCCGGAGAAGCCAAGGGTGTGTTTTTATGGATTAACCCTTTACTATTAGCAATGTATTGACTTTAAAAGGTGTGTAGGATTTTTATTTCATTTAACTGTTTCCACAGATCCTGATCAGAACAAGGATGTTCAAGGTGTAAACAAGAAGAAAGGACAGGAGCAGAAGAAGCTGCGATGGGAGCCTCAGCAGCAGAGACTTGACAACCAGGCCAGAGGCAGAGGGGGAAACTCTGCCAGGAGGGGTGGGGATTTTACCGGAATGGGTGGACACGGAACTAACCAGCCCAGAGTCATCTCCAACAGGGGTGGTGGTGGTTCCAACAGGGGTGGTGGTGGTTCCAACAGGGGTGGTGGTGGTTCCAACAGGGGTGGTGGTGGTTCCAACAGGGGTGGTGGTGGTTCCAACAGGGGTGGTGGTGGTTCCAACAGGGGTGGTGGTGGTTCCAACAGGGGTGGTGGTGGTTCCAACAGGGGTGGTGGTGGTTCCAACAGGGGTGGAGGTGGTTCCAACAGGGATGGAGAGTGGAGCAATAGAGGCCGGGGCTGTGACAAGAGAGGCACTGACCGGTCACGTAGTGGTGGACGACAGTTCCCAGATGATGGACGTTTAACACTGGTAATTCAAAATGAAATCATGCAAACTTCCTTGTCAATATCCATAGAAATGTCATTTGTAGCTTTATGGCATGCTCAGTTACAGCTAAGTAACCCAAGTCAGTGATTTCAGTCTTATGTACATTTTCACAGCTGATTCCAACCTCTTCCAGGAAACTTTGACAGGAAAGGGGAAGAAGAACATGACAAAGGAATTCAAAGACCAGAATGCTTTGGAGATTGACGGAAGGTTAATCTGTCGACATTTCCTCAGGGGAAAGTGCATCAAGGCAGGTTTCTATATTTTATGATTAGAAATTGTAACAATATTAATGGGCACTTGACAAATTGAACCTAAACCCAATATATTCAAATGAGTCAGGTATGTTAATGTTATCTTTTACAGTATATACTGTCAGTGGCCTGACCCATTTGTATAGAGACCCCGACAACTTATTTTGTTTTGCAGGGTGATGACTGCCAGCTAGAACATGCTCTGGACGTCAACTACTCGATCAACGAAGTGTGTAAATTCTACGTCCAGGGATCCTGTTCGAAAGGAGAGAGCTGCATATACATGCACAATATCCTTTTGACTGTACTCTGTTTTTATACTGTTTCCTTGTGTATCTGTCCTTCTACCCCTTGTTATATTTTGTGAAAAACGTCTAAAAATAACTTAACGACCCATAGCGGATAGTGCCTTAACAACAAAATGGCTGCCGTAGGGGTAGATGCCGATGTTTTTGCTTTCTTTCCTTGACCAAGTACCCACAGAGTTTCCCCTGCAAGTTCTTCCATACTTACGAAAAGTGCTACCAAGGAGACCAGTGCAGGTTTTCCCATGAACCCCTGACTGAGCTCACCAAACAGCTACTGGAGGCAGTCAGTAACTGTCTTACCCTGAGATGACACTCCTGCCCTTACACACTGACATATTGTTGCTCCCTGTTACCATTATCTACTAACTAGGGCTTATTTCTCCTATGCAGGCATTGAAGAGGGACAAGGACATTGAGGAACTGGCTAAAAAGGACAAGCCAATCCGCACGGAGGAGCCAGTGGCCACAACGGAGTCGGCGACCGCTGAGGGGACAAAGCCTGTCATTGATATATTCCTGAATCCCCTAAGGTTAAGAACGCGAGTGCGCGCACGTTTCTTTTACTGTCCTTGTGGGGACCTAAAATGTATTTCCATTCATTTCCCCTAACCCTTGATCCTAATTTTAAACCTAAACCCTAAGCTTATAGCCTTAGTCCTGAGAAATGTACCCACAAAGGAGAATGTCTTGTTTTACTGTCCTTACTAGCCCACACTCCACAGTAGTGTATTAGAATAGTAAGCCCCCCCCCACACCACAGTAGTGTATTAGAATAGTAAGCCCCCACACCACAGTAGTGTGTTAGAATAGTAAGGCCCCCCACACCACAGTAGTGTGTTAGAATAGTAAGCCCCCCACACCACTAGTGTGTTAGAATAGTAAGCCCCCCACACCACAGTAGTGTGTTAGAATAGTAAGCCCCCCCCCACACCACTAGTGTGTTAGAATAGTAAGCCCCCCACACCACAGTAGTGTGTTAGAATAGTAAGACCCCCACACCACTAGTGTGTTAGAATAGTAAGCCCCCCACACCAGTAGTGTGTTAGAATAGTAAGACCCCACACCACTAGTGTGTTAGAATAGTAAGACCCCCACACCACTAGTGTGTTAGAATAGTAAGACCCCCACACCGCAGTAGTGTTAGAATAGTAAGACCCCCACACCGCAGTAGTGTTAGAATAGTAAGACCCCCACACCGCAGTAGTGTTAGAATAGTAAGACCCCCACACCGCAGTAGTGTTAGAATAGTAAGACCCCCACACCGCAGTAGTGTTAGAATAGTAAGACCCCCACACCGCAGTAGTGTTAGAATAGTAAGACCCCCACACCGCAGTAGTGTTAGAATAGTAAGGCCCCCACACCGCAGTAGTGTTAGAATAGTAAGGCCCCCCACACCACAGTAGTGTTAGAATAGTAAGGCCCCCCACACCGCAGTAGTGTGTTAGAATAGTAAGGCCCCCCACACCGCAGTAGTGTGTTAGAATAGTAAGGCCCCCCACACCAGTAGTGTGTTAGAATAGTAAGACCCCCACACCAGTAGTGTGTTAGAATAGTAAGACCCCCACACCAGTAGTGTGTTAGAATAGTAAGACCCCACACCAGTAGTGTGTTAGAATAGTAAGACCCCCACACCAGTAGTGTGTTAGAATAGTAAGACCCCCACACCAGTAGTGTGTTAGAATAGTAAGACCCCCACACCAGTAGTGTGTTAGAATAGTAAGACCCCCACACCAGTAGTGTGTTAGAATAGTAAGACCCCCACACCGCAGTAGTGTTAGAATAGTAAGACCCCCACACCGCAGTAGTGTTAGAATAGTAAGACCCCCACACCGCAGTAGTGTTAGAATAGTAAGACCCCCACACCGCAGTAGTGTTAGAATAGTAAGACCCCCACACCGCAGTAGTGTTAGAATAGTATGTGGTTGAGCTTTAATTTTTACACTGTTGATAGTAAATTAAAGTTATTCACTAGTGTTTTATTGATTGGCTGCATTTGTCTGGATTTCAGGCCAAACTTTTACAACAGCTCATGCCCCTCTGAGCCACATGCTGAGGAAAGTACCCCCGTATGTCAGAATGAAGTGTCAGCTGAGGTCGTGGAGAAGGAAATTGCCCCTCCTACAGAGTCCATTCGGTCTCCTGATCCTCCCCAAAGCGCTCCTGGCTTTAAGGAACCGGTTTCTTATTCAGTTGAGGCTGTGCTTGGGTCCCATAGGCCCCTGGAAAAACCCTTCCACAGCTTCTTTGCAGCCTCTATCAGCCAGACCTCACAGACCCAACCTGATCCCCTCACAACTACATTAGTTCCTCCAGACTCTATCCACCCTCCTGATCCACCCCTAAACTCTACATGCGGCAAGAGAAATGTTCCTTATTCAGTCGAAGCTGTGCTTGGATTCCAGAAGCCTGTAGAAAAACCCTCCTGCAGCCAATTTTCAGGATCCATCACCCAGACCTTCACACTCCCAACAGAGATCCAATCAGATTCCCCCAGCACTACATTCATTTCTCCAGACCTCATTAGTTTGTCTGGTCCTCGTCTGAATAAGAGGCAGGCTTCTTATTCAGTTGAGGCTTTCTCTACGGCCCAGAAGCCGGTGAAAAAAACCTTTTGCAGTCTCTTTGCAGGACCGATCAGCCAGACCTCCACTACACCTCTCATACAGAATTCTACTAATTCTCCCATCAACACCCTAGGCTGTAAGAGACCAGCTTCTTATTCAGTTAAGCCTGTTCTAAAGTCCCACAAGCCTGTGGAAAACCCCTTCCGTAGCCTCGTTGCAGGCCCCATCACCCAGTCCTCTCGCCACCCTGATATACAGACCCAACTAGATCGTCCTAGCACTACATTAAGTCCTCCAGACTCCATTAGGCCCCCTGATCCTCCTTCAGTCTATAAGAGGCCGGCTTATTATTCAGCTAAAGTTGTGCTTGGATCTCCTAAACCTTTGAAACCATCCTTCAGCAGCCTCTTTGCAGGCCCCATCAGCCAGACCTCTCCCCAACCTCCCACACAGGATCAAGCAGATTCCTTTAGCGCTACATTTGGTCCTTCAGACTCTGCTCCTCCTGCAGGCTGTAAAAGGCCGGCTTCGTATTCTGTTACGGCTGTGCTTGAGACCTATAAGCCTGTGGAAAACCCCTTCTGCAGCCTTTTTGCAGGAACCATCAGCCAGACCACTCCCGACCCTCCCTCACAGTCCCTAAACTCCCCAGGTTGTAAGGCACCAGCTTCTAAAAAGCCTATGGAAAAACCCTTCAGTAGCTTCTTTGCAGGCCCCATCAGCCAGACATCCACTAACCACCCTCCCAGACAGACCCGACCAAATCCCCCCAGCAATGCATTTGGTCCTCCAGACCCCATTTGGTTTTCTGAGCCTCTTCCAGTCTGCAAGAGACGGACATCCTCAGTTGAGGCTATCAGTGAGTCCCAGAAGTCCATGGAAAATCCATTCCGTAGCCTCTTTTCCGGCCCCCTCACACAGACCTTTACTTCAGGCCATCTAACACAGACCCAACCAGATCCCCCTAGAAATGTCACTTCTCATTCACTTGAGGCTATGCTTGAGACTCAGAAGCCAGTGGGAAAACCCTTTCGAAGCCTCTTTGCAGGCCCCATCAGCCAGACAACCCTCCCTGACCCTCCAACACAGACCCGGCTGTATCCCCCCATAGTCAAGCCTAAACAGGAGGAGCCAGACCCAGCACCACTCACCGGTAAGGCCCTGCTTTACTCAATACAATACTTTAAATGTCCCTTTGCGGGAAATGCAACTATATTATTGACATTTCATCACCACTTCATGGCCTCCAGAGCCATCCACAACCCATTCTGTTCTGAGGACCCTCTTCCTACGCCTGAGCCCATGTCGCCAGGAAGGGGAGCAGGAAATCAGTAACAGCTGCAGAGATCCAGGTACAGTCAGACACATCATGCTAGAAGTAGTGCATTTGTCCTTAATTTTTTTATTCTTATTTTCTCACCTACTTCTGGCTAAACTATTAGAATGTTTTGGGTCTTAGTGTGTATCAAAATATATTAAGGATTGTCTCCATTACCGTTGGATGTGTGTCAGACCTGTTGTGACCCCTTTCAGGAGGAGATGGCCTGTGTTCCAGTGAAGACGAAATCACCAGAGGATCTACTTCCACAGGACAGCAGAGGCAGAGCCAGGAGGTGGAGGTTGATGAGCTGGAGAGGGAGCGAGAGGAGCCGGAGGAGTGCGTTCTGAGAGATGAGCTGTTGGTGATTCCATTAGAACCGTTAATGCCGTACGTGCCACTCGGTGACCCTCGCCACCATCGCCAGGCTGATATCACCCTGCCACGGTCCACCTTTGCCCAAGACGTGGTGTGGTCCTTTGAAGACCTTGCCCCTCTTCCTCCCCTCTCACTCCATCACCAGCCGTCTGTCCCTCTGGCTTCCCGCTCTGCTGAGAGAACATCAGGTCCTGCTGTTGGACTGTCCAGCCCTGCAAGACTTAGGCCACACACTTCCCCACAGGAGTCCAACTCTCAGGAGGCTGCAGGAGAGCATCTCATTCCCTCCAGGAATTCAGGTAGGAGACAGGTCCAGGTGGATACCCCCGGTGTTCACAACCTACCAATCCAAGCGATGGTACGGATCACTCAACGTAACACTGATATACAACCAAAGAGACTGTCTGGCCAAATGAGGTGCAAAAGTGGCAACGTGGGTGACAATAAAACACTGAAAGACCTTTTTAAGACTTTTGACCCCACATCATCTCCCTTCGGACAGTAACTGCATTTGGACTATGGCTCATATTGTATGCACTGTCGGTCAATGGACTACGCACCTAAAGACTTACACAAACACTTGTCCTTCATATGACCACTTTTGCTCTAGTGTATTTTCCCGCTAACAGATCAGAACAGCAATTCATTGCAAAAATGATTGTGTAAAATGCAGGACACCAGTTATGCGCACGCACTCAAAACCCTCAACTCCATTTGATAAAAAGTGTTACTCCCATTGATATCTTTACTTAGCAACAGCTAATGTTACTGATGAATTGTCAGCCTAGTCTGTCTCGGTGAGAATTGTTTTGGGATTTTCTTAGATGAAGCATGTTGATGTTTTTTACAGACTAAATCATCAATCATGTACATTTTTAAGGTTAAAAAACAAATGACATTTTATTTAATTTTTATTAAAGCAGAAAGTAACCTATTGGAACAATTAGCCAGTAAACTAGTGACTACTTACCCTTTCTCTCGTCCTCCACTCCTGCCGACTACATTTCCTGTTATTCGATGAGTGAACAATGGAGTGTTATTACTCAACTGATTCTTATTCCCGTGTGGTAAATGTCATTATTTCAACTAATGCCGCACCAGTTCTGCTCTGCATGTAGTGCTTCTCTTTTCTTATAGTAAGGTACAGTGCTGTGAAAAAGTATTTGTCAACCCTTTCTAATTTCCTCTACTTTTGCATATTTTTTTTATACTGAATGTTTTCAGATCTTCAACCAAAACCTAATATTAGGTAAAGGGAACCTGAGTTAATAAAAAGCAATTGCTACTTATTTCATAAACAAAGTTATGCAACACCCAATGCCCCAGTGTGAGAAATTAATTACCCACTTTTTTGAAAAAGCCTTTCAGACGTAATCACATTGAGTGATTTTCCTGGTTCTGTGGTCAGGTCGGACAAAATTTATTTAGCAGTTATTCTCTATGGGGACGATTCCGACCCAAGTTAAGCGCACGTAACTCAAACTTAATTCCCTTTAATGCACTCTCTCTATGCATATTCTGACCTATAACTTAAGCATGAGAACAGTAGGTTACTCACCTGCTATTTGTTCGGAGTGGAGATCTAAGACATTAAGGTGTGGAGGTGTGTCTAAAGATATACTGTATTTTGACCTTGACTTAATTCCACCATCTTTACGTGTGAGGAAACGTGTATAAGGTCGAGCGAACCTGCCGGTTTTTAGTGGGAAAGCATATAATAGATTTTTTTGTTGTTAATGGAAATAACAGCGTTCTCCATCCACTGTAATGTATAAATTGATAAGAGCTAGGTAAATGAGTAATCCACTTGAAGACATGGCAATTCTTTGAGCTGATTTTTTTCCCCCCCTTATGATCACTGGGAGACTAATGTGAAATCAGTCATATGGAAGCACACTGAAAATCATGTCAACTTGATTGTATTGCGGCTCCTTCTCCAGAAAATGCTCTGCTGTTATTCACAATTGTAATTGGAGACCCAAACTTTATGCCTTAAGTCCACCAGATGCATCAAACTCTTTGCATTCCGGCAGAAGTCATTAATTGTCAAAGGAGCAGTCCGCAACGCTATTTTGGGGTGAGCCGCACTAGGCTGCGGTGTGTTCTGTGTACTTCATGCGTTAAACATTTAACACACACTCCAAGTAGCTAGCTTTTAGCTAGTTGAAAAGCAAAGCACGTGTCAGGAACGGAAAATGCGGCATAGACATCTGTTATAACAAAACTCATATGCATCGGGCATTAGGCTTCTAAGGCTGAACCAGCAGAGTTTCTGTACTGTATGCACTTCAGAATGTTTTAATTACAGTGCTTTGAAAAAGTATTTGGCTTCCATCACTTTTTCACATTTGAAGTCTCACAGCCTTGGATTTTGATGCATTAGATTGGGAAATTTTATTTGAGTCACATTCTTCTTCAGATCCCCCCCAACACACACACAAGAAAATGGTAAACAATAAAGTAATGACAGTTCATTTTTATGTATTCATCCCCCTAGGTTAATACTTGGTTGGACCACCTCTGGCAGCTATTACAGCCAGTAGTCTTTTCAACTAACTTTGCACACTGTAATAAAGCAATATTTTCCCATTCCTCCTTGCAAAATTCCTCAAGTTGTGGAACTGTAGACTGCGTTTTTGAGGTCTTTCCACAGATGTTTGATGAGATTAAGGTTAGGAGTCTGACTGGGCCACTCAAGGACATCTATTTTCTTTAAGCTACTCCAGTGTTGCTCTGGGAGTGTGCTTTGGGTCATTGTCCTGTTGAAAAACTTCCACAGTACATTTCTTGGCAGAGGGGAGCAAGTTTTTATCCAGCATTTCTATGTATTTTGCACCTTTCATCTTCCCATCAATCCTGACAATATTGCCAGTCCCTGTTGCTGAAAATCCACACATCCTGCTTAGCGTTCACCAGACATTTTGCCACAACGGCAGCATCTTCTACGGGATGTTTTTCAAACTCTTTGCAGACAAGGCTTTTCTTCAGCCAGGGCTTCATCCTTGCCACTCTCCCCATAAAGACCCTTTTTGTGGAATGCCTTGGAGATTGTTGATACATCGTCAATTGCAGCCACTGACTAATGTAACTCATTCAGTCACAGTTGTCCTCACAGTAGCTTCCCTAAGAAGTGCCTTTCTTGTCCGACAACTAAGTTTAGAGTGGGTGCCTGATGTAGGGAGTGTCGTGGTGGTTTTAATTTTTCCACTCGGACTGCTCAGAGGGACGTTCAATGACGTTAAAATGGTCGTGCACCCTTCCCCAGATTTGTGCTTCTCTATAATCACATCTGACTTGCTCTTTCTTTAGAATGCCACTATCATACTGTGGGACCATACAGAGAGAGCGGTATTTATCCTTACAGATTATTTGAAGGCAGGTGATCTATTAATTTCGTACAGCTTGGAAGAGGATCAGGAGTCCAACAAATTGACTTGTTTAGGAAATATATTGCACCTGAACAAATTTAGGCTTGCCGTTACAAAGGGTATAAATACCTTTTTAATCTGATTTCCATTTCTCCATTTTCAATTCACCATTTCATACATTGCACCTGGGCTGCCACCATGTCATATGAATTATTCTATCCCAATGATAATAATTAACAATCAATAAGCCTTGACTAATTCCCAAGGTTTGTAAGACAATAAGTTAATAATTAGGCAAGGACTCAGCTTTCTGCAAAAGGTCTGTACAGTTTATTCAGAGAACGTTCTGCCCAACATTAACAAAGAAGTTCATTTTACCCTCTATCCGCTTACGCACACACCTCCACACCAACAGTAGATAACCTACACACACACACAAACAGTAGGTGAACAGTATCCCTCCCCGGACTTCTCACAACTGTTAAATCACTATCCAGCGCTGTCTGTGCTTTCCCCCCGAGATTACTGAGACCTTGAGAGTTACTCCCATATTTCCTCCAAAGCCTCTCAAAGTTGCTAGGTCAGGTAGAACAAATGTCTACAGTTCTCTTAGGTCCTCTAATATGCACACACATTTCTTTCCCTCTCCAGCCTCTACTAGACCTTTATGGGACTTACGTTCAGTACTTTAATTATTCATTACACATTCTACATCAATTACTAATTAGATAAGTTTCAGAGTGGATTCTTTACTCATTTACCTATAATCATTTATTTCACTTATCACACCATAATGACATTACAAAAGGCACATAACTACAAATTATTGATCATTTTGATCATCTCAAAGCACAAGTAATAACATCTAGCACAATACATTTTTTATTTAACTAGGCAAGTCAGTTAAGAACATATTATTATTTGCGTTGACGGAAAAGAAAAAGTGGGCCTCCACCCCCACCAAGCCAACATGTTGCGCAATAATTTGCGAGCATGGCGCATGGCGGCTGGACTGTTGTCATACAGCTCCATGATTAGGGTAGGACTGTTGTTCAAAACTTATTGTACACTTTTTATACACCTTCCCAAATTTCATGGATTGAATTTGACAACTTTCAGCATGAATCAAACCACTGTTTTTCATTCATCAATATATATATTGTGCCTAAAGGCTCGCTAAAGCAGTTATTTTTTTTTAATGATTCATACTTTTCTAACCCAAAAATGTCCCTAAATATACCAGTTGGTGCTGAAACAGCCATCTAATTATATGCATATTCATCTTTATCTTTCATTGATCCATATATTCTGAACACGTTCTCTGTAGTCTAGTCTGTCGACAAATTCGAGTTAAAGCAACACTATATTTAAAGGGATGGCTTAAGATCACTGTATTGAACCCTATTGAATGACAACTCCACAAGGAAATCTGTTGGCCAGCAAGTGGGAAGGTTTTCAGCTGTTTAATTAAATGTAGTCGGTGTGCCCAAGAAAACCATGCCTGCAAAGCCCATTGCACAGCTGCATAAGTTAAGTCTGAATACCAACTACTGAGAAGTGCGTAGGAAAGGTGTGCAAAAGAAAAGGCATATATTTCCTAAATCTGAGTCGGCCCCTTTAGAAAATGTATGCCCTTCTCAGTATAATGGTTTGATTAATCCTGAAAGTTGCCATTCAGTAGTTCAATCCATTAAATATTGGATAATATTTACATTAGATAAATGTACTGAAAACCCTATTGAATGAAAACTCCATGAGAAAATCTGTTGGCCAACAAGTGGGGAGGCTTTTAGGCGGTTGAATTACATGTATTCGGTGTGCATAAGTCTGAATACCAAGTACATTTCCTAAATCTGAATTGGCCTGAGTTAAATTTTTTGTTGTTGCTTAGACTACTACTCCTTTAGCCTGCCTCTGACACATCCTGTTTCTCTTTTGGTCCCTCCCCTACCCCCTCATTGCTAGCGTGGAAGCCATTTTTTACTGTCTGAATGTCAACAAGGAGAGGTTTTGGCTCTGCTCTCAGGTTGTGGCTGCTTCTCCAAAGCGTTAGCATACACATTGTTAGCCTTTGCAGCGTCATGTTGCTCACTCTATTCCCATTCATTCTCTTCATTATCATGGCTTTTTCTCTGGAAGCATCCCATCTGAGTAGAAAGGAAAAAACAATGTTGAACAGTTCAACAAAGTGTTGGTCCTTTACATTGCAAAAGCAAAGGTTCTGTCGCAGCTTTGATACTCACCATATACATGGCCATTGTGATGATGATCAGGAGGAAGAGTCCTACTCCAACTCCTGTCCCTATTATCAGGTCTCTATGGGGAGGAATGATGATCTCAGCCTGAACATCAATCTGGAGGAATACATTTTGAGACAATGAGTGACGATGGAACAAGCAATTTAAAAACCATTCTTATACAGTAAACCAGTTTCATTCCACAAATGGAATTACCTGTGTTTGGTGGAAGCTTGAAGAGTTATCCTAATGAGCAAATAAATACATACAAAATTGATGCTTTTGTGAATCTTTGCTCAAGAAATGTTTATCTTTGTTGAAGAAAGTTTTTTTTTTTTTTTTTTTTTTTTTAACAGGAAACTTACCCTTGGGTCACTCGCTGTCTGGACAAATCGTTTTTTGTCATAGCTGAGTTTGACAAAACTGATGAAATTGACTGTTTCTCTATCCCCAGTGAATTTCTTTGGCAATGACAAGCTCTGTAGAGTTGAGATATTGTTAGTAGAACTCGGTGGTAATTTTACATTAAGTAAAATTGTGTTACTTGCTTCAGTTCTTTAAAAGTATTTTGTGGTAGTAGAGGTGTTCTGAATTCAGATTTAAATAGCAGAGAAGTTAGATGAAGCTCTACGTTTTTGTCTTAACTTGTTGGGAAAGTGGTGAAAATGGCAGATGTTTAAAAAAAAATTCAGACAAAGTAGTTGTGGTTACTAGAACATCTGTCTGATTTCAGATTTGAATAGCGGAGAAGTAGACCCATATGTTATGTCTAAGTTGTGGTATAAAAAGCTCGGAAAGTGGTCAAATTTTCAGTTTGTAAAAGTTCACAGAAAATGTTGTCAATGCAGTAACTGACAAAGCTGCATCATTTGATGGGTGGAAGATATTTCTGTTCTGATTTTAGAATTGAAAAGCAGAGAAGTAGACCAAGATGTCATACCCTCTAAGTTGTTGGGAAAGTAGCTTATTTGTCAGTTAATAAGCCAGGTAAGTGACGAGTTCCTACGTCATACTTCTGTGTTCCTGGTCTTTTGCATGGGCTTCAAGTTTATCAGAAAATCGGATGCCTTTTATGACGTTTTTGCAATAACTGGTGCTACAATTTTTGCCCATTGAAGACCATTCAAAAAGCCTACAAAAGTAAAAAAAAACCACAAGGCTACTTGCCACGTCTCTTGCATTGCGTAATTCAACAGTGGGAAGTCAACTTAATGAATGAAGTTGATGCTGTTAAGACATCTATCTCTTGATTTGTATAATAGAATGTTGGATATCATGGGAGTCTAACAATGGAACTTTTAGAATGTTGAAGAAATCCCATAAGTGGATGGAGGACAAAAATCAATACTTTAAAAAGTGTAACATACGTCAATAGGTTGTATGCAAGCACACTGGTCCTGAACACTCTGCACGATTTAAAGTTTGAATGGCGTTTCTAGCTTAAATGGTGTAGCGTGCTAATGAATAATAAGCATGACAAGGATTTAAAGAGGGATGTTTGCTGTCCCAAAGTCTCGTTAATTATTAGCATGTTGTTACTCGGTACCATAATTTGTTCAAGTTGGCTTAATACAGACCCTTGCATGTTGATCGAGGTCCTTGAAAGCTACATTTCCAGACAGCACAAATGTAACTGTCAAAAACTTATCCAAAAGGAAACTTTCACACTTGATGGACTTGCAGTATTTTTCTGGAGAGCAATACTGTAAACAGTCAGAAAGCAAAATGTGTGTTTCAGTAACATGATTACTATACTGAGTTGTAACCTGATTGGATAGCTTACCAACAATGTCAAGAGTGAGGGGCATATTTGAATACTCGCCTCTGTTGTTGAATTGATCATCTTTCCACATTGAGTATGGTTCTTTATAAAAAAAGGAAACGAAACTTGTATTAGGCTGTTTCCTATTGAAATAAATTGTGGCAGTAAAATGTCAGCGTTTTTGTAAGCAATGTGAACAATTTACCTGTAAGACAGATATTTGGTAGTTCATTTCAAATCTGTGCTCAAGCTTAGTTGGGAAAGTGAAGGTGACTGTGACGGGTACAGACTTAAATCCCAAGTTCTGCACCTGTAAACAGTGGGACATTTAATCACTCAACCATACCAACATTTGTATAGAGATTTCATACAAAGGCATTTGTCACAGAATTTGTAAAAAAACAGACCATAACTGCCAAAAGATCAAGGTTAGAGTGACAGAGATATTAAAAAAATATATTTTTGGAGTATAAAAAGATATAGCACATTACCCCCACATCGTGTGAATCACACTTAATATCAGTCACAGCAATAGCAGTTGATTGTTTACCTCATATACATTCACCAGTCTTTTAGGTGATGTGTCCTCCGGAGTAAAGTTCATGTAAGTGGTGGAGTCTTGGGGAAGGCTTCAACAACAAGATATATAAATCACCTTGATTTTATTCAATTAACTTGGAGTTATTCTCAAACAAAATGTTAAGTACAGGCTTGTAAAGACTTACGCTTTTACTACCAGGTCAACTGCAAATTGAACAGGGATGGTCCTGGTAAGGGAACTATTGGTTGAGTTTCCATTGTCACTGTGAATAAAGGAAAGGCAAATGCATTTTTTGTGTACATACATGGAATGCTATGAAGTCCTTCAGCTAATTGAGTAGAAGGTATTGGGGTTGTATAAAAATAGTTTTAAGCAATGTATGTTCAATACTTTGACTGCATGGGGAAATTGGATTTTCTTGGACTGATTCTCTCACACATTCACATTGTGGAAGCAGATTTTCTACCTCAGGCCGATGACGGTCATTTCCATTGTGTCGTTCCAGTCGTATGTATTCAAAATATGAAATTTACTGGTGAACACTGCCTGAAAAGGAAAATGGCATAGTTCACAAAGTCAGACTTGATTTGAAATTGATCATAACTGTGGAAGTGGAAAAAAAGTGGAAGGCATGCCTTCAGAAAGTATTCATACCTGTATACTTATTCCACATTTTGTTACAGCCTGAATTCAAAATGGATTAAATAAAAAAACATCTCACCCATCTACATACAATACCCCATAATGACAGTAAAAACATGTTTTTATATTATTTTAGAAAATTTATTGAAAATGAAAGAGCTCCTTTACATAAGTATTCACACAATAGTTTGTAAAAGCACCTTTAGCAGACTACTTCTGTGAGTCTTTCTGGGTAAGTCGAAGTGCTTTCCACACCTGCATTGTGCAACATTTGCCCATTTTTTTTTTTTAAGTTCTTCAAGCTCTGTCTAATTGATTGTTGACCACTGTCAGGTCCTGCCATAGTTTTCACGTACATTTTAAGTGAAAACGGTAACTCACTCCGGAACATTCACTGTCTTCTTGGTAAGCAACTCCAGTGTAGATTTGGCCTTGTGTTTTAGGTTTTTGTCCTGCTGACAGGTGAATTCATTGGTGTCTGGTGGAACGCAGACAACCATGGATATAGGATTTTGCCTGTGGTTAGCTCCATTCTGTTTATTTTTTTTATCCTGAAAAACTCCAGTTAACGATTTACAAATATACCCATAACATGATGCAGTGACCACTATGCTTGAAAATATGGAGAGTGGTACTCAGTAATGTTTTGGATTTGCCCCAAACATAGCACTTGGTATTCAGGACAAAAAGTGAATTTCTTTGCCACAGTTTTTGCAGTATTACTTGAGTGCCTTTATGCGAACAGGATGCATGTTTTGGAATATTTGTATTATGTACAGGCTTTCTCCTTCAAATCAAATGTTTATTTGTCACATGCGCCGAATTCAGCAGATGTAGACCTTAGTGACATGCTTACTTACAAGCCCTTAACCCACAATGCAGTTTAAAAAATTTAAATAAAAGTAACAAATAGAGCATCAGTAAAATAACAATAGCCAGGCTGTATACAGGGGGTACCGGTACAGAGTCAATGTGTGGGGGTAGAGGTTAGTCGAGGTTATATGTAGATAGTTATTAAAGTGACTATGCATAGATAATAAAGAGTAGCAGCAGTATAAAAGAGGGGTGGGGGGGTGCAAATATTCTGGGTAGCCATTTGATTAGATGTTCAGGAGTCTTATGGCTTGGGGGTAGAAGCTGTTTAGAAGCCTCTTGGACCTAGACTTGGCGCTCCGGTACCGCTTGCTGTGCGGTAGCAGAGGGAACAGTCTATGACTAGGGTGGCTGGAGTCCTTGACTATTTTTAGGGCCTTCCTCTGACACCGCCTGGTATAGAGGTCCTGGATGGCAAGAAGCTTGGCCCCAGTGATGCACTGGGCCGTACGCACTACCCTCTGGAGTGCCATGCGGTTGGAGGCCGAGCAGTTGCCATACCAGGCATTGACGCAACCAGTCAGGAGGCTCTCGATGGTGCAGCTGTAGAAACTTTAGAGGATCTGAGGGCACATGCCAAATCTTTTCAGTCTCCTGGGAATAGATTTTGTCGTGCCCTCTTCGACTGTCTTGATGTGCTTGGACCATGTTAGTTTGTTGATGTGGACACCAAGGAACTTGAATCTCTCAACCTGCTCCACTCCAGCCTCATCGATGAGAATGGGGGTGTGCTCGGTCCTCCTTTTTCCTGTAGTCCACAATCATCTCCTTTGTTTTGATCACGTTGAGGGAGAGGTTGTTGTCCTGGCACCACACGTCCAGGTCTCTGACGACCTCACTATAGGCTGTCTCGTCATTGGTGATCAGGCCTACCACTGTTGTCATTGGCAAACTTAATGATGGTGTTGGAGTCGTGCCTAACCGTACAGTTATGAGTGAACAGGGAGTAGGGGGGGGGACTGAGCACACACCCCTGAGGTGCCCCCGTGTTGAGGATCAGTGTGGCAGATGTTACCTGCCCTTACCACCTAAGGGTGGCCCGTCAGGAAGTCCAGGATCCAGTTGCAGAGGGAGGTGTTTAGTCCCAGGGTCCTTAGCTTAGTGATGAGCTTTGAGGGCACTATGGTGTTGAACGCTGAGCTGTAGTCAATGAATAGCATTCTCACATAAGTGTTCCTTTTGTCCAGGTGGAAAAGGGCAGTGTGGAGTGCAATAGAGATTGCATCATCTGTGGATCTGTTGGGGCAGTATGCAAATTGGAGTGGGTCTAGGGTTTCTGGGATAATGGTGTTGATGTGAGCCATGACCAGCCTTTCAAAGCACTTCATGGCTACAGACGTTAGTGCTACGGGTCGGTAGTCATTTAGGCAGGTTACCTTAGTGTTCTTAGGCACCGGGACTATGGTGGTCTGCTTGAAACATGTTACTATTACAGACTCAATCAGGGACAGGTTAAAAATGTCAGTGAAGACACTTGCCAGTTGGTCAGCGCATGCTCAGAGTACATGTCCTGGTAATCCATCTGGCCCTGCGGTTTTGTGAATGTTGACCTGTTTAAAGGTCTTACTCACATCGGCTGCGGAGAGCGTGATCACACAGTCGTCCAGAACAACTGATGCGCTCATGCATGTTTCAGTGTTACGTACCTGGAAGCGAGCATAGAAGTTATTTACCTCGTCTGGTAGGCTCGTATCACTGGGCAGCTCTCGGCTGTGCTTCCCTGTGTAGACTGTAATAGTTTGCAATCCCTGCCACATCTGAAGAGTGTCAGAGCCGGGGTAGTAGGATTCGATCTTAGTCCTGTATTGATGCTTTTCCTTTTTGATGGTTCGTCGGAGGGCATAGTGGGATTTCTTATAAGCATCCGGGTTACAGTATCGCACCTTGAAAGCTGCAGTTCTATCCTTTAGCTCAGTGCGGATGTTGCCTGTAATACATGGTTTCTGGTTGGGGTATGTACGTACAGTCACTGGGGGGGATGACGTCATCGATGCACTTATTGATGAAGCCAGTGACTGATGTGGCGTACTCAATGCCATCAGAAGAATCCCGGAACATATTCCAGTCTGTGCTAGCAAAACAGTCCTGTAGCTTTGCATCTGCTTCATCTGAGCACTTTTTTTTAATTGACCGAGTCACTGGTGCTTCTTGCTTTAAGTTTTGTTGGAATTATGGTCAGATTTGCCAAATGGACTGCGAGGGAGAGCTTTGTATGAGTCTCTGTGTGTGGAGTAAAGGTGGTCTAGAGTTTTATAATTATTCATATTTTAAATTTTTTTCCTTCTGGTTGCCCATTTAACATACTGGTGGAAGTTAGGTTTCCCTGCATTAAAGTCCCTGACCACTAGGTGCGCCACCTTTTAGGATGAGCGTTTTCCTGTTTGCTTAAGACGATATATAGCTCATTGAGTGTGGTCTTAGTGCCAGCATCGGTCTGTGGTGGTATGTAGACAGCTACGAAAAATACAGAATTTCTCTAGGTAGATAGTGTGGTCTACAGCTTATCATGAGAGCTCGAGACTTCCTTAGATATCGTGGCTTTCTTAGATAACGTGCACCATAGACCAACACCCCTTGTCTTACCAGAGGCTGCTGTTCTATCCTGACGATAGTGTATACCCACCAGCTGAATGTTATTCATGTTGTCGTTCAGCCACGACTCGGTGAAACGTAAGATATTAGTTTAATGTCCCGTTGGTAGTTTAATCTTACTCGTAGGTCATCGATTTTATTTTCCAGTGATTGCACGTTGGCCAATAGAATGGATGGCAGTGGGGGTTTAATCGCTCGCCTACGAATTCTCCTGTTCCCGGGAAAGCACTATATCCTTCACGTCGGACTCGTTAAAGGAAATAACTTCTTCTAGTTCGTGGCGTGTAATCGCTGTTCTGATGTCCAGAAGTTATTTTCGGTCTTGAGCAGTAACATTACGTACAAAATAAGTTTAAAAAAAAAAAGTTACAAACAAAGCAAAAAAACGGACTGAATAGCACAGTTGGTTAGGAGCACGTAAAACACCAGACATCCTCTCCGGCGCCATTCTACATTCTTTTCACTGTCAATTGGGTTAGTATTATGGAGTAACTACAATGTTGTAGATCCATCCTCAGTTTTCTCCTATCAGTCATTAAACTCTAACTGTTTTAAAGTCACCATTGGCCTCATGGTGAAATCCCTGAGTGGTTTCCTTCCTCTCTGGCAACTGAGTTAGGAAGGACGTCTGTATCTTTGAAGTGACTGGGTATTTTGATACACCATCCAAAGAGTAATGAATAACTTCACCATGCTCGAAGGGATATTCAATGTATTTTTACCCATTTACCAATGGGAGCCCTTTGTGAGGCATTGGAAAACCTCCCTGGTTTTTGTGGTTGGATCTGTGTTTAAAATTCACTGCTCGACTGGGGGACCTTACAGATCATTTTGTGTGTGGGGTTCAGAGATGAGGTAGTCATTCAAAATTCATCTTAAACTATAGCGTCCGAGGCTCTAACCCTGTTGTAGTGAGCAAATTATTTTCTTGTCTTGTGTATGTGTTTTTTTTTGTGGTTGTACTGATGGCACTGAGAAAATGGAGTACTGGAAGTATGTATTTATTCTACTGTGGACAATCAAACAGGAAAAGCATCAATACAGGACTAAGATCGAATCGTACTACACCGGCTCTGACACTCGTCAGATGTGGCAGGGCTTGCAAACTATTAGTCTACAAAGGGAAGCACAGTCGAGAGCTGCCCAGTGATACGAGCCTATCAGACGAATAAATTACTTTATTCTACTACTGCTAGCCGCACTGAGTTTAGATACTGTGAAGTGCACCAAACACTCTGATAGTGCAGAGACCTTGGTAACGTACAGCCTGGATGAACCACATGCCCTTCAGCCAAGTGAAGTTGGCCCACTACAGCTAGAGCTGCCCCCTGAGATGAAACCAAGGGGAAGCAGGGAGGCGTATGACTACCAAACAAGAGAGGAAATAAGCTCAATCTCCTATCCTTTATCATGGGAAATGTCCGCTCACTTGTAATCAAGACGGAGGTACTATCGGCAACAACTTCGTATATGAGATCACATCGGCAAACAAGTCTGGTATGGTTTACGGAAACTTGGCTAACGGAGGTTATACCTGTTTCCCATGTGGAGGTGGTTGGTTTCACGATCATCAGAGCTGACAGGAGCTCGGAACATTCGGGGTCAAGTGGGGGGAGGCGTCTGCCTGTATGTGAACAGTCAATGGTGTCACAGTGAAGAGGGTCTGTTCCCCTCATGTGGAGGTGTTAGCAGTGGGCTGCTGACCCTACTATTTACCAAGAGTTCCCTAGCGTGATAGTAATTGTCTACATCCCGCCGTCTGCAAATCTTTAACTGGCCACGAAGTCACCACATGACCTACTCCATCGATCACCCTACTCGGTTATCTCTGGAGATTTCAACCACTGTTTGCTGTCCACAACACTTCCTACCTTTAAAACAGTATGTTTAAGTTCAAACTCGTCTGGACAAGACCATTGACATTCTCTACACCAATGTGAAGACGCCTACTGCTCTGCCTCCACTGGACAATCTAACAACCTCGTCCAGCTGCTACCTAAGTACCACCCACTGGTCCAGAAGTAACATGTCACTCAGGCGGTGATTCACGAATGGACACCCGAAACTGGAGAGGTGCTACAGAGCTGCTTTGAAGGTACAGATTGGAATCTATTTATAGACGACTCGGAGGAGGATTTTAAGGGTAGCTGAATGCATAACGGATTATGTTAACTTCTCTACTGACATTATTGTGCCAAGCAAAACATGAATACATACTGACGTCAGAACGCAAGCTGCAAGCAAAACGCATGCAGGATATCTAGCATGGTAGGAAGAAAACCGGTTACAGCAACAGCGGACAACTACAGTGTTAAATTTTTTTTTACCAGATTCGATAAGTACGATTTGTCAGCAGAGCAACATCGGATAGGGGAGGTGCTCGACTCTGATCTGGGAAGCACTGAGCCCATGAGCATCTCGAAGAAACAAGTGAGGCAGCTGAAGAGGATCAATCCCAGTAAGTCAGCAGGGCCTGATTGCGTTAACGCCAGAGTACTCAAGGTGTGTGCTAATCTACTGGCTTTCATACTGCAGCATATTTTCAACCTGTCCCTGACGTGCTCAGATATTCCTACTAAATGGAAAACATTCTGCGTAGTTCCAATCTCAAAGAAATCAGGAGTGACTGCACTGAAAGACTTTAGACCAGTGGCTTTCACATCACAAGTCATAACCTTTTGAGCGGGTTTTAATACCCTTATTAAGAGTTGAGGTGGCAGCCTATCTGGATCCTTTGCAATTTACCTACCACCCAAAAACTGGTGTTGAAGATGGTCTGCTCTGTCTCCTCCAGAGTATATGAGCACCTGGAAAAGCCTGGCTGTGTTGTGAAGAACAGTGTTCTTTGACTTCTCCAGTGCTTTCAATACCATACAACCCCACATTTTGTCCCAAAATGGCGTTCACGTAAACCCACACACAATCAAATGGATTGTGAACTACCTGACCAATAGACCACAGTTCGTAAGACTGAACCAGGCAGTATCAGATTGGATTTGTACAAACACGGGGGTGCTGCAGGGGACTCTCCTGTCACCTTTTGTGTTTACCCTTTACACAAATGACTTCTCACACAACAATGAACTGAGCCACTGGTGAAGAGATTGGCACTGTTGACACTTATAAGTGCTTAGGTGTAACAGTCGACAACAAACTGAACTGGAAGGAGGATTCTCCGTGGCTACAAAAGCCCAATCCAGAATGTACTTTTAAGGAAGCTTTGATTTTTTATTTTTTTTTGTTAAGTATGTGACAAAATGCTTTGTATGTTCCATAGCAATGTCGTGGCGAGTGTAGCGACCTATGCCATTTTGTGCTGGAAAGGGAATTTACCTTAGGAGGACTTTTATGCAAGCTTGACAAAATCATTAAGAGTGCTACAATTGGCGGCAGCCTGGAATCAATGCAAGACATGTTCATAAAAAGCTGCACATGATCATGGACAATGACACACACACCCACTCCACCAGGGCTCTAATGCAACACAGGAGCAGCTTCAGTAGCAGGTTAAGCCTGCCCAGATGTTCCATAGAGAGGTTTAGATGGTCATTTTTACCAAACAGCCATGAAGCTTTTTAATGAGTAATTGATTAACTGTTATGAGGCCTTCCTATTGGAAAATGTTGTTGCTTGTTTTTGTCTTTCCCAAAGTAGGATATAAAAAAACAGCACTTGAATCAGATTATTTTAGGGATACTATGGTGTATGTGCCTTTTTGTCTTAATGTTTGGTTTTCATCATGTTGGTCATTGTTGCGTGTCCTGTCATTTTGTCATTGATGCATGCTGTGATAAAACAATATCCCAAGTTGAGATGAATGAAGTAATGCTCTACTCTACTCATCATTGCACACAGTGAGTCCATGCAATTTATGTGACTTATTAAGCACATTTTTATTTCTTAACTTATTTAGGCTTGCCATAACTAAGGGGTTAAACATTTTGAGTCTGGACATTTCAGCTTTTCATTGTTAATTTGTAAAAATGTCAATCATAATTCCACTTTGACATTATGGGGTATTAAATTCAGGCTGTAACACAAAATTTGCAAAAAGTCAAGGGGTCACAATACTTTCTGAAGGCACTGTATCCTCATATCAAAGCTGTCACTCAATTAGACATTGAGTTACTGCTTTTAGCTCCGTCTTTATCATTTAAGATTTTAAAGCTTTACCGGTGTATTCACAGTTGAGCATTATTTACGGGTATATCTAAGTAATCACTCACTGTAGTTTTACTACGGTAGACCGGTATGCTGACACTGCATGTAGTTCTGTCCATTTCACCTTCCAGACCACCACAGCTGAACACCGTTCTCCTTGTAGACTATGGAATACAGACAATAAGTCAAGTGTGTAAATAATTCTGGTTTGTACAACTGAGTCACTGACATAGTCTAAAATAAACAAGCAAGCATGTTAAAAATGATCCACTTTACGGAACTAATCAATTCAACACTTAAAGGTGCACCACGCATAAATCGCAATATGTACGTTTTTGGGCGACCCGACCAAATTCCCATACAAATGGGAGTTATAGATCTGTCATTCTCATTGAAAGCAAGTCTGAGAAGGAGTAGATCTGTTCTATGTCTGCTATTTCTGTTGGATTCTAGCTTCAAATATACTTATTCATGTTACCATACTAGAACGTATTGATTACTCTACATGTATAGGAATTTGGTGTATGGAAAGTTAGAGGGAGACAAGGGGAAGTGCATTAAGTTAATAATCTGTTCAAAGATGTTATTGTTGAATATCAATGTCCCTACAGAGAAAGGCAAAGGGCAGCAGTCTAGCTTCAGTTCCTGATAAGGCAGGCCAGCTGCAGAATTAGGGAGGACTGATGAAGTGAGAAGAAACGTCTGGGAGGGGAGCCAAAGGGGCCCACCACAGACCCTCCTACTACAGTACTATCTCACATACATACACTTCCACGCCCACGAAGGTTCTAGCATCAGGCAGGGCCATGACTACACCAGTGAGAGGAGCCAATTAAGTTCCTGCCTAGTAGGGAGGTTATAAATATATGTGCTTGTGTAATCATACCTTGTCTTTGCAGCTGTATGACCCAGTGGGTGAATAAACTTGGTTGTGTTTTTTTCTAGTTGTCAGTTTTACTTTTTATTCTGCTTGTTAGGAACCTAAAACTGTGCTTCCCGTTGCATTTTGTTTTTGTGTCTTACTTTCGGTTTCGTACACCAGCTTCAAACATCTGAAAATACAACGTTTGGTTTTGGAAAATATATTTCACAGCTGTTTAGATGGTACAATGATTCTCTACACTATCCTTGCTTGTTTTGTCAAAAACTGAAATTAGGCTATTACAATTTTAGTAACCAGGAAATGGAGTGATTTCTGCATAGTGCACCTTTTAATATTTTGCTAACTTTTATGAATAATTATCACATGTAGTGAACATTTAAATGTTTGGCTGCAAACTGATGTTAAAATCAATGTTCTTCTATCCTGGTTCTGCAGTCCCACATGATGAGCAAGGCAAGCTTTTGTTCCAGCCCAGAAGGAACACCCCTGATTAAACTAATCATCAAAACCTTGATTGGCTGAACATGTTTTAGGTCTCCAGGATTGAATAACACTGGTTTAGATGAGAGCAAGAAGAAAACATCAGAATGAATTACACAATAGATGGAGGGGTGTCGGTATTACCTTCAGAAGATGCATCATGGAGAACGAGAGGCCAGGAGGGTAGAGGAGAGTTAGACTGGTGTTGTAGGAGTCATCCCCGTGATTGGACAGTCTTATAGTCACGTTGAAGTAACTCTGGTCCACCACTAATAAAGTTGATGTGCTGAAAAGAGAGACAAAATACATACAGTCAGAGAAAACATGCTTTTTTTGGAACAGTCAGTAATTATTACAGCTACAAACAAGTTACTTTATGTTGCCTCTATCAGATACCTACATAAAGTTGAAGTCCACCTCAAGCTCTGCCACACATGTTTCATTTTCTTTGCAGTTCTTTTCAAAGGGCACCTATGACGAATTCAAGACAACTGTGAATGTGTTTAGATGACCTGTTTTTACAGGTCTTTGGCTAAATTACAGTACTCAGTCCACAGTCATTGCTAGTACTGTTGATCATTGTAAGTGAACAGGTTTTAGTCAGACCCAGAATGTATCTTCGTACCTCGACCACAGCCTGTGTAGGACTGTCAGTATTCAGAATGGCAGTAAGACCCTCTTGTTGGCTTTCAGATTGAGAAAAAACAAGTTGGATGATTATGGGCGATAATGTGTCGATCACGCATTGCTGGAAGAAAATAAAATGTGGCATTAATTTCCCTATCCATAGTTCTGAAAAACCCTCATTATTCTCATCACTGAATAAAATCAATACACAATAATTCAATAATAATTCAACAACCTAACAACTTAACGTTATTCATTAAACCCCCTCCTTAAGAGAGACATTATGGTTGTTGTATTGTTGCATAGCTACAGTTTGTCATTGTTCATACTGTCATGTAGACTGAGTGATTGAAGCAAGTCCGCTCCTTTCTCAGCTCCACTGTAGAGAGAAGACTTCTGGCCTCTTTGTTCATGTCGCTGTAAAATGCTCGGCTCCTCTGTCTCAGTGGATCCACATCCAGCGAGTAGGAGACGTTCATCCCTGCACTCAGTGCCCCTGGAAAAGTACACAAATCTTAAATGGCCTCCTTATCAGGGAGAGAAGTTCAGAACCTCATGGTTGCCTGCTGACGGACAGCATTGAAGTAGAAAGCAGAGATGGAGTCAAGACCTTAACTCTCGAGTCCCAGATCCACACCCAGGAACAACCTTTGGCACCTTAATTGGGGAGGACAGGCTTGTGGTAATGGCTGGAGTGGAATAAGTGGAATGGTATCAAACATTGTTTCTCTGTGTTTGATGCCATTCCATTTGCTCCTTTCCAGCCATTATTATGAGTCGTCCTCCCGTCAGCAGCCTCCGCTGGTCTTCAGACTAGGAAGAGACCAAGATCCACTTATTGTTGTCAGTGATTTAGCTATGCTCCGACCTAGACCATCAAGGCCACAATTACACTATATATATAAAAGTATGTGGACACCCCTTCAAAGTAGTGGATTCGGCTATTTCAGCCACACCCGTTGCTGACAGGTGTATAAAATTGAGCACACCGCCATGCAATCTCCATAGACAAACATTGGAAGTAGAAGAAGAGACTGAAGAGCTCAGTTCCTAAAATTTCTGCCCTGCTAGAGCTGCACCGGTCAACTGTAAGTGCTGTTATTGTGAAGTGGAAACGTCTAGGAGCAACAACGGCTCAACTATGAAGTGGTAGGCCACACAAGCTCACAGAACGGCACTGCCGAGTGCTGAAATGTGTAAAACACGTCTGTCCTCTGTTGCAACACTCACTACCAAGTTCCAAACTGCCTCTGGAAGCAACGTCAGCACAATAACTGTTCGTTGGGAGCTTCATGAAATGGGTTTCTATGGCCGAGCAGCCACACACAAGCCTAAGATCACCATGCCCAATGCCAAGCGTTGGCTGGGGTGGTGTAAAGCTTGCTGCAATTGGACTCTGGAGCAGTGGAAACGCGTTCTCTGGAGTAATGAATCACGCTTCACCATCTGGAAGTCCGACAGACTAATCTGGGTTTGGCAGATGCCAGGAGAACGCTACCGGCCTGAATGCATAGTGCCAACTGTAAAGTTTGGTGTAGGAGGAATAATGGTTTAGGGCTGTTTTTCATGGTTCAGGTTAGGCCCCTTAGTTCCAGTGCATAAAAATCTTAACACTACAGAATACAATGACATTCTTGACGAATCTGTGCTTCCAACTTTTTGGCAACAGTTTGGGGAAGGCCCTTTCCTGTTTCAGCATCACAATGCCCTCGTGCACAAAGTGAGGTCCATACAGAAATGGTTTGTTGAAATCAGTGTGGAAGAACTTGACTGGCCTGCACAGAACCCTGACCTCAACCCCATTGAACACCTTTGGGATGAATTGGAATGCCGACTGCAAGCTAGGACTAATCGCCCATCAATGCCCGTCCTCACTAATGCTTGTTGCTGAATGGAAGCAAGTCCCCGCAGCAATGTTCCAATAACTAGTGGAAAGCCTTCCCAGAATAGTGGAGGCTGTAGCAGCAAAGGGGGGACCAACTCCATATTAATGCCCATGATTTTGGAATGAGATGTTCGACGAGCAGATACTTTTGGTCATGTAGTGTATGTAGTCTCAGATCATGACTCCCATTTCTGTTGGAAAGCACAAAGCCATCAGTGTTCCAAAAGTTCTGAGAGTTCTTACCTGCTTTACTCTTTGTTGCCTCTGCCATGTTAAAGCAGGCTGTTAAAGTGACCACGGGGGAAATGATCTCTTTTGCCAGACAGTCAAAGTTATCAGTGCTGATCTCCGAGGGATGGAAGTGGAGATGAGCAGAGATGCTGAGGACCGGTCTGGACCTGTGAGCGATCGAGATAAAGATTGGGATGTTAGCCTACATTGTACGATGTTGGGTAGCTCTGCCCACACCTCATTGAGCGCAGCCCCTGTTCAGTGCAGATCGCATCCTATTGGGATATTTTTACTGGTTAAACAACTGTCTGTTTAAACCAGCTGTCTTTTCTTATCATTTTTTGGTCTCGTACCTCAAGACGACAACTGCGCCACGTGCTCCTACTACGATATCAGTCAGTCCATCCTCACCCAGGTCCATCTTCCCATCAATTGACTGGCCAAAGAGCTGGAGCTTAGATCTCATCATCACAGCTGAGATGCGCTGCAGTAAGAAAACATACACATTTAATGAAAAGCCATTGATATTCATATCCCAGGAGGGATGTCTGTTTTATTTGATTGTGAAGGGCCGTTTTGAATGATTTCCATCTTCGTCGGCCTCACCTGGCTGAATTCAGGGCGGATACCCTTTAGCTTTTCACCCAGGTAGATGTACACGGCCCCCCTGTGATCATCCTCAAGTGGAGCGCCCACAGCTACATCATTCAGCCCATCTCCATTCAGGTCTGTGAGAGACGAGATGGAGGAGCCGAATCTACCCTGAGACAGCACTGAAACATTCATCTCCATCCTCAGTTCCAGCTAAGAAAGGAGAGATCACATGAAGATAAATCCATATTACATTGTCTTTTTGTGCAGTATTATAGAAGATTATGGATATTTATATCCAAATGAATCAATATCGGCTTCCAGATCACTTTGTCCCTGATGAACATATTCAACCACAAATTCAGCATTTGAATCTGTTGTTCAGAGGTTCACAGTTCAGCCCACCTTATCACTCAGTGTGTAGACGTAGATCCTGCCCTCTTTCGGAGGTTGGTGAAACATTGGTGCACCCACCAGTAGGAAGTCTGTGTTGCCGTCTGAGTCTATGTCCACAGAACACAGCTCTGCCCCGAAGTAGGAGCCCATCTGAGAAAATCAAAACTTACAATCATACAAAAATAGTTTTTAAATGTTTTAAGAAGTCCCTTGGTTTTAAATGGAACTCATAAGTAAACATAAAAAGTGACATCATGTGTTCCTCTTTACTATCGGAGGAGTGATTCAACCTTTGAAGTAACCCCAAAAGCTGATTTCATGCTGTCCCAATTGTATAACTTGATTCAGATACCACACTGCTTGCAGAAATAGCTAATGTTACCAACCTGTTCTCCAGGCAATCTTTGTGCCACAGTCCAGTTGTTGTTAACCTTGTTAAAAAGTAGGATCCGTCCCATGTGTTCAGATCTTGGTGCTCCGGTAAAATATAGAAGGTTCTCATTCTTCTTCCCAACAGCTACAGAGTATCCTGTAATAACAATGAAGAAATGTAGGTCCATTGTAACTACACTCCCTTCACTGAAACATCTGAACTAACAGAGCCTTGAAAATAGTGTTTGTTCAAATTCACATTTGAGCAATATCATTTTTTGAGCTTAATATTCCATTACCCATATAGGAATCTTTGTCCAATGTGGGGTCCTGAATTTCCCTTTCCTCTGATCTCAGACCCTCAGTCTCAAAGAGAGATCCACGCCAGTTGTTTGATCCCACTGAGCCCAGAACCAAGGTGTCCTGTAGAGGAAATAAAACATTGGGTCATATTGTATGACATTTTATTAATAAGCATTCATTAACTATATACTGTGTCTATAAACTAGCTGCAATGGTGGTCATTACATTTATAAATGCGTATTTAAGCATTTACAAGGATTTGTAGCACAATGTAGAGGCATTGTAGTAAACATTTTAAAACAATTGATACATATTACAAATGAACATTTAAGATGATAAAACATGCTGGACATACTATTGTGTATCTCACCTTATCAACGTAGACAGCACTGAACCCACTCTGAGACATCTCCTTAGTCAAGTTTCCAGCCAGAGCAGTCTTGGAACCTAGAACATACGGACACTGATATAACTAGCGATACAATAATACTTCTACTGTGGAATTTCTTGAGTAAGGTGTTATCACCAAAAATAAATACCAGTATATTTCAGGAAGTGACCAGTAGTGCCACTTTGTGTTTTTTATGAATAACAACTTTCAGTTGACAGGGACTTTGCTGAAAAATAAGTAAGTCGTACTAAGAGTTTATCTGAATCCGGAGTTGTACCTTCAATGTTGAAGATCTTTTTTTGAAAGTTGTCTAGGATTCCTTTTAGTCCGTTGTAGTCCTCGATGAGGAAAGTGTTGTTCTCTTTTGGCTCTGATGCCAGGGACTTTAGTTTCGTCAAATTAACGTTCTTGACCTGCCAAGAAATATAAAATCAATTCAAAACAAATTGTACTGGTCACATACACGTGATTAGCAGACGTTATTGCGGGTGTAGCGAAATGCTTGTGGTGTAGCGAAATGCTTGTGGGATTATAGTGAAGTCTAATTTCCTTTTCAATATGAACGGTATTTAAACATTCACATTGTAACTGGGAAGTTGGACTGGACCCTTGAGACTAGTAATAATAACAACAATTATAATAACTCTACTTTTTAGCACTTTTCAATACAAGTAACAAAGTGCTTCACATCATAAAATAAAAGTACTAACAAATTAACAAAGACAGGAGGAAGAAGAATGAAAAAAGAAAGCAAATTAACATCATACATTAAAAGCTTCTTTATAACAGCGTATTCAGCAGGGATTTAATTATCTATTGACTGACCCCGTGTGTCAATCTAAGTAACACAATAAAAAAGTCCCCATCAAAATCCGTCAATTTCAGATAGCGATCTGTTTTTTTTTGTGTGTTGCATGGGCTGCGTGCGTCACAATCCACCGTATCCGCCAATGTCTGCCTTCCGCATCTGCAGTGGACAGTGGCGGGACCACAGTTGTGTTTGTCAGACCATGAGACATCCTGAAAATCGGTCTTCTCGCGAAAACGTCTATAGCGTCCGAAAAGAAACGTCCTCTCACTGTCAACTGCGTTTATTTTCAGCAAATTTAACATTTGTAAATATTTGTATGAACATAACAAGATTCAACAACTGAGACATACACTGAACAAGTTCCACATTCATGGGTCTAACAGAAATTGAATAATGTGTCCCTGAACAGGGGGGGCAAAATCAAAAGTAACAGTCAGTATCTGGTGTGGCCACCAGCTGCATTAAGTACTGCAGTGCATCTCCTCCTCATGGACTGCACCAGATGTGCCAGTTCTTGCTGTGAGATGTTACCCCTCTCTTCCACCAAGGCATCTGCAAGTCCCTAGACATTCCTGGGGGGGAATGGCCCTCACCCTCCGATCCAACAGGTCCCAGATGTGCTCAATGGGATTGAGATCCGGGCTCTTCGCTGGCCATGGCAGAACACTGACATTCCTGTCTTGCAGGAAATCACACACAGAACGAGCAGTATGGCTGGTGGTATTGTAATGCTGTAGGGTCAGGATGAGCCTGCAGGAAGGGTACCACATGAGGGAGGAGGATGTCTTCCCTGTAACGCACAGCGTTGAGATTGCCTGCAATGACAATAAGCTCAGTCTGATGATGCTGTGACACACTGTCCCACACCATGACGGACCCTCCACCTCCAAATCGATCGCGAGGCCTTGGTGTAACGCTCATTTCTTCGACGATAAATGTGAATCTGACCATCATCCCCGCTGAGACAAAACCTTGACTCATCAGTGAAGAGCACATTTTGCCAGTCCTGTCTGGTCCAGCGGTGTTGCCGGTGATGTCTGGTGAGGACCTGCCTTACATCAGGCCTACAAGCCCTCAGTCCAGCCTCTCTCAGCCTATTGCGGACAGTCTGAGCACTGATGGAGGGATTATGTGTTCCTGGTGTAACTCGGGCAGTTGTTGCCATCCTGTACCTGTCCCGCAGGTGTGATGTTCGGATGTACCGATCCTGTGCAGGTGGTGTTATACGTGGTCTGCCACTGCGAGGACGATCAGCTCTCTGTCCTGTCTCCCTGTAGTGCTGTCTTAGGCATCTCACAGTATGGACATTGCAATTTATTGCCCTGGCCACATCTGCAGTCCTCATGTCTCCTTGCAGCATGCCTAAGGCACGTTCACGCAGATGAGCAGTGACCCTGGGCATCTTTCTTTTGGTGTTTTTCAGAGTCAGTAGAAAGGCCTCTTTAGTGTCCTAAGTTTTTCATAACTGTGACCTTAATTGCCTACCGTCTGTAAGCTGTTAGTGTCTTAACGACCGTTCCACAGGTGCATGTTCATTAATTGTTTATGGTTCATTGAACAAGCATGGGAAACAGTGTTTAAACCCTTTACAATGAAGATCTGTGAAGTTATTTGGATTTTTACGAATTATCTTTGAAAGACAGGGTCCTGAAAAGGGGACGTTTATATATTTCACCTTTATTTAACCAGGTAGGCTAGATGAGAACAAGTTCTCATTTTCAACTGCGACCTGGCCAAGATAAAGCAAAGCAGTGCGACACAAACAACACAGAGTTACACATGGAATAAACAAACGTACAGTCAATAACACAATAGAAATGTCTATATACAATGTGTGCAAATGTAGTAAGATTAGGGAGGTAAGGCAATAAATAGGCCATAGTGGCGAAATAATGACAATTTAGCAATTAAACACTGGAGTGATAGATGTGCAGAAGATGAATGTGCAAGTAGAGATACTGGGGTGCAAAGGAGTAAAAATAAATAACAATATGAGGATGAGGTAGTTGGGTGGGCTATTTACAGATGGGCTGTGTACAGGTGCAATGATCGGTAAGCTGCTCTGACAGCTGATGCTTAAAGCTAGTGAGGGAGATATAAGACTCCAGCTTCAGTGATTTTTGCAATTCGTTCCAGTCATTGGCAGCAGAGAACTGGAAGGAAAGGCGGCCAAAGTAGGAGTTGGCTTTGGGGATGACCAGTGAAATATACCTGCTGGAGCGCGTGCTACGGTTGGGTGCTGCTATGGTGACCAGTGAGCTGAGATGAGGCGGGGCTTTACCTACCAAAGACTTATAGATGACCTGGAGCCAGTGGGTTTGGCGACGAATATGAAGCGAGGGCCAGCCAACGAGAGCATACAGGTCGCAGTGGTGGGTAGTATATGGGGCTTTGGTGACAAAACGGATGGCACTGTGATAGACTACATGAAATTTGCTGAGTAGAGTGTTGGAGGCTATTTTGTAAATGACATCGCCGAATTCAAGGATCAGTAGGATAGTCAGTTTTACGAGGGTATGTTTGGCAGCATGAGTGAAGGATGCTTTGTTGCGAAATAGGAAGCCAATTCTAGATTTTATTTTGGATTGGAGATGCTTAATGTGAGTCTGGAAGGAGAGTTTACAGTCTAACCAGACACCTAGGTATTTGTAGTTGTCCACATATTCTTAGTCAGAACCGTCCAGAGTAGTGATGCTAGACAGGCGGGCGGGTGCGGGCAGCGAATGGTTGAAGAGCATGCATTTAGTTTTCCTTGCATTTAAAAGCAGTTGGAGGCCACGGAAGGAGTGATGTATGGCACGGAAGCTCATCTGGAGGTTTGTTAACACAGTGTCCAAAGAAGGGCCAGAAGTATACAGAATGGTGTCGTCTGCGTAGAGGTGGATCAGAGAATCCCCAGCAGCAAGAGCGACATCATTGATGTATACAGAGAAAATAGTCGGCCCGAGAATTGAACCCTGTGGCACCTCCATAGAGACTGCCAGAGGTCCAGACAACAGGCCCTCCGATTTGACACACTGAACTCTATCTGAGAAGTAGTTGGTGAACCAGGTGAGAGTCATTTGAGAAACCAAGGCTGTTGAGTCTGCCGATAAGAATGTGGTGATTGACAGAGTAGAAAGCATTGGCCAGGTCGATGAAGGAGAAATGGGGGAGGCTTGGGCAAGGTGCTGTGGGGGGTGCAGAGCTGTTGACCGGGGTAGGGGTAAGCCAGGTGGAAAGCATGGCCAGCCGTGGAAAAATGCTTATTGAAATTCTCCATTATCGTAGATTTATCAGTGGTGACAGTGTTTCCTAGCCTCAGTGCAGTGGGCAGCTGGGAGGAGGTGCTTTATGACCACTCTATGGAAAGATGAGTCTCTTACAAACACAATGAAGGAGACCCATACAAATTAATGGAAGTATGGAGGTAGTTTTGTGCCAACAAAAATAAGGGGTTAAATATGTGTCCAAAAAACATGAATATTTCCTGAGCTTTGTTATATCTCCTAGATATAGGACAGACACTTCAAATCCTTATTCCTTCGGACTTCTTTTTTGACTGTCTCTTTTGCAATTCACGAATGTGTTATTCAAACTGTTGCTATGGTCTATAGTAGTAAAGGCCAAATTCAATATTTTATCAAATTATTTTAGTTTTGTTTTTTGGGATAGCTAAAAGAAAAATAGCTAAATAATCCATGGTATGACCACCTTAAAACAATTCCATATGTTAGCTTAGTAGAATCCTGGGTCTGATTATTTAAATAAAGGTATCTGCAAAGCAGTGAAACTGAATATTATGATTGTGGATGATGTCACCAAGCATGTACAGAGTGAAAAAATGGAGCCCGGAATTGACCCCTGAGGGATGCCATAGTGAATAGGTGCTGGGGTCGATACTGAAGCACCCATGCTCACTGAGAAACGTCTGCCACATTGATATGACTTGCACCAGTCGAGGGCAACTTTTTTACAATTCTGTAAAGAATCGTAAAAACTGTTTGCAGAGATCAGGTGATGTGAGCCTGTCCCTGTTAGGGGGGCACCAACAGCATGCTTTTTTTAAACTGAATTTTCGAGTTGTAGGAGTTCTCAGAGATCAGGGTAGAGAAGTTGTTTGTTCTTGCATCTTTAACCGCAACACTGTAATTTTTCATCAGATCCTTCAGTATCTCATAGAATACTTGACGTTTGTAGGCCTTCCATTTCCGTTCTGCATTCCTAGTACACTTTTTAAGGCAATAGTGTGGTCATTTAACCAAGGCAGACAGTTGATTTGTGGTTTTAACTGGTGCCACTGAACCTGTTCAGCAAATCATCAGTGTGATGACAGAACAGGATCATTAGTAGAGGATTAAAAAGCATTTGTAAATTTACTAGCAGTTGTGGAGGTATTGATGGGAGTGGGAACAGACACATTTTTAGGAGGAGAAACAACCATTTGCAAATATATTTGCACCTCTGTGAATTTCAAGTGAAACGATTTCAAAGTGTACCTCAATCCAGGGATGGAAGGTGTTGCTGTTCTCCTAATTATCCCACAAGGTTAAATTGGGAATATCAAATACTGCTGCTTTAGCATTACCTAACTAGCATTAGGATGAACAAGGCAGTTTAATAAAAAACTAGCACTATTTCAATCTTCTCCATTCACCATAAATTGTTGTGGGATAAGTAGGACTACAGCGAAACCTTCCATCCCTGAATTGAGGTACGTTTGCAAACCATTTCACTTGAAGTTCACAGAGATGCAAATATATTGGCATTTGGTCGTTTCAACTAGGACGAGAGCATACCTTCTAGTCAAAATGTTTTGGCTAGTGATCAGCCAGCTGTAGTTATGGGAATTAAATAGTTGTAATGGAATTAAAGTCCGTTCAGAAAGTACTCAGACCCTTTGACTTTTTCCACATTTTGTTACTTTACAGCCTTATTCTAAAATTGATTAAATACATTTGTTTTCTCATAAATATGCACACAATACCCCATAATGACAAAGCAAAAACAGGTTTTTAGATTTTATACAAATCTATCAAAATTAAGAAACAGACATACCGTATTTATATAAATATTCAGACCCTTTGCTATGAGACTCGAAATTGAGATCAGGTGCATCCCTTTTCCATTGATTCTACAACTTGGTTAGAGTCCACCTGTGGTAAATTAAATTGATTGAACATGTTTTGGAAAGGCACAAACCTGTCTATATAAGGTCCCACAGTTGACGGTGATGTCAGAGCATAAATGATAAGAGAATTATCTATTAAAGGTAAATGAATCAATAGACCATGATGAATTATTAGTCATACAGCATGGTTAATGAATAATCAATGTAATGATCAATGTAGGGATCGATTAGTTTGATTAGTTCCGGAAAGTCCAGGAACCACGGGATAGGGAAAGAAATGTGTGTATGCAATTAGGAGGGACACCAGGAGACAGATGGTCCAGGGGGTGAAAGCTTCAAAGCATTTCTAACCTTGAGGGAAAGGAACAGGCTGAGCTCGGGATAGCGCTAAACAGTGTGAGAAGTCTATGGGGATGCAGGTCACCAACAGTTTGTGTGTAAATGCATGTGCGTAAGAAAGCAAGAACTATATAATGACTGTTTTGTTATCCTGACCTCAGAACGTTCTCATGAATAAAGCTACAGATACCTTTTGCAGAAAGCTGAGTCCTTGCCTAATTATTTTAACCCATTGTCTTACAAACCTTGGGCATTAGTCAAGGCGAATTGATTATTGATTATTATCATCAAAGATATAAAATTCCTTTAACAACAAACCAAGCCATGAGGTTGAAGGAATTGTTCGTAGAGCTCCAAGACAGAATTGTGTCGAGGCACAGATCTGGGGATGGGTACCAAAAAATTGCTGCAGCATTGAAGATCCTCCAAGAACACAGTGTCCTCTATCATTCTTAAATGGAAGAAGTTTGGAACCACCAAGACTATTCCTAAAGCTAGCCTCCTGGCCAAACTGAACAATCAGGTGAGAAGGGCCTTGGTCCAAGATTGACCTCTTTGGTCTGAATGCCAAGTGTCATGTCTGCAGGAAACCTGGCACCATCCCTACGGTGAAGCATGGTGGTGGCAACATCATGCTGTGGGGATTTTTTTCAGCTGCAGGGACTGGAAGACTAGTCAGGATCGAGGGAAAGATGAACGGAGCAAAGTACAGAAAGATCCTTGATGAAAACCTGCTTCAGAGTGCTCAGGACCTCAGTCTGGGGTGAAGGTTCACCTTCCAACAGGACAATGAACCTAAGCACACAGCCAAGACAATTCAGGAGTGGCTTCGGGACAAGTCTCTGAATGTCCTTGAGTGGTCCAGCCAGAGCCCAGACTTGAACCCGATCGAACATCTCTGGAGAGACCTGAAAATAGCTGTACAGCGACGCTTCCCATCCAAACTGGCAGAGCTTGAAAGGATCTGCAGAGAAGAATGGAAGAACACAGGTGTGCCGAGCTTGTAGCGTCATACCCAAGAAGACTCAAGGCTGTAATCGCTGCCAAAGGTGCTTCAACAAAGTACTGAGTAAAGGGTCTAAATACTTATGTAAATGTGTTATTTCATGTTTATTTTGCAACAAAAAAAGTAAAATCTGTTTTTGCTTTGTCATTATGGGGTATTGTGTGTAGATTGATGAGGGAAAAAAACAATTTAATACATTTTAGAATGAGGCTGTGATGTAACAAAATGTGGAAAAGTCAAGGGGTCTGAATATTTTCCGAATGCACTGTAAGTCATACAATTGTGTGGTGTTGTGTTGGGGTTATGCAGGATCCCCTTTTAAGGACTTACCCCGATGATGAAGCGGATGATGTTTTTCTCATCACTTCTTTTGATAGAGCTTAACCTTTTATCACTATCACTGGGATTTCCATCTGTTATTACGACCAGCACTTTAGTTGCATCTGCGGTGGCGCCGGCAGCTTGGTTTTCAAAAATGTTGTTCCTGAAATAGACACAAACAACAGATCAAGCTATCTTTCTTTCACCACAATTCCCTTTGATCAGATTCGGAGTATTCGGTCAGAACTTTGAAAGTAAAACTGATTAATAATGATCAACTGTGACCTACAAGACAAAGTCTATTGCCTTATGTGTGTTGGTTAGATCAGCCATGTGCACTTCTCTCGAAAGTTTCGTCAAGGCTCTCCCCTCTTGGTAGTCATGAAAGTTGAAAACTGTTCTGGTGTTTGTTGAGAACTGAACCGCTGCGAACTGTGATTTAAAAAAGAAAAAAAGAGAACTAATATTGATTTCATACCATACTTTCCATGCAGCAGCGTGGGTGTATAGCACATATACTCTTAGAATTAGTGGTGACTCGAGGAACCCTGAAGATCCTCAAGGAACCCCTGGAGTTCCTCAAGGAACCATTGCTAGTCAATGGTTCATATTTGCAGCTTCGGTTAGTTGAGGGATTCTTGGAGTAACCTTTAATGGTTCAATGTAGCATTGGGCTCCTGGATGAACCCTGGAATGGAGGTGCGGCGTAGTAGGGGTTTGGTAATAACGTAGATATTTTTTGGGTCACCCTTTAAAGTAATTGTCATTCCTGTTCATCTGATCTGTTGTATTGTAATCACATGTTAAGATTGAACACCGACAAATTTGCAGCTTCAATAAGGCTTACAGAGGCTTACAGTTCCACAAGAGCCTCCGCAAATCCCAAAGTTAGAATAGTTACCACTGTATTACTATATGTAAACAGAAATTGTATTATTATTCATATTATATTAGAATAAATAATATGCATAAATATTCAAGATTTTTTAAAGCAGTGTACAAACTTAACATGATGAACAGGAATGACATTTACGCTAACGGGTGTCCAAAAAGTGCCTATCTGAAAGCCACGGCTCCAATCTGATAGGCTGCCACCACTACAATATATTATTAAAGGTTCAAAATGTAACTCCTCCCATCAGAAAAAGGTTATGGTTTGAACCTTTACACAGGGGTTCCTCCAAGACCCTTTTAAGAAGAGGTTCCTCAAGGAACCTGTTTGAACTGGAAAGGTTCCGCCGGGGTGGCAACTCAAAAGGTTCTTCTAGGCACCTTTACTTCTAAGAGTGTAGATAAACAGATGTATGTTCAGCAACCTCACGAGCATGATTTAAGTTATGAACTTTAAAGGGGAAGAATACCTTAATTGAGGAGTTTTTTAGGGTTGTCATGATATTGTTTATGAAACCTTTGTTCTTATCAAATTCATCCACTGTCATGCTTCCTGATCCGTCAAAGAGGAAAACGAGGTCCACTATTTTCTTAGTACATTCTGTAAGAGAAAGTGAATTACATAAATATATATGATGTATAACACTCACAACATTCTTCACATATTCAGGAATCCAGATCTTATCATTCACAATTAATATTTTGTGACCTAATCCTAATGTAATTTAGCATGACATGAATAAACAGTCAATATATACCAAAAATTCTTAGGTTATGTTATCTACAGATATGTTCAAGTTTCACTGTTATACCTTGGAAGGCAGGTGTGAAGTTCGAGGTGATGTGGAGCTGGCTGTTGAACTGATAACAGATACTGTTCAGATAGGAGTTCCCATCACACTCGTGTGCCAGGCCAGGGCTGCAGGCCTGAATGAGGAGAATACGTCATTGTAAATGTGATAAAATAATGGATTGTCTGGTGGACCTCAGATGTCTTCAAAAGAGAGAGTTACAGGAATTTGGCATGACCATATTTAGATTGCTTAGCTATTGTTTTATAACTCAAGTGAAACAAGTCATTTAGGTTTACACAGGCAGCCCAATTCTGATCTTTTTTCCACTAATTGGTGGAGCTGATTTGATTGGTCAAAAGACCAATTAGTGAAGAAAAATTCTGAATTGGGCTGCCTATGTAAATGCTGGCAAACATATTACATATGCACAGTACACTCACATGGAGTATTTGAAAACAAGAACATGATCAAATTAAATATTTGGTGGTTATCTTACAGTGAACGTTGGAGGAGAAGTAGGTTGTCCAGCCATAGACAGTCCAATGTACTTGATTGTGTCAGTTTCTGTTGGAAGGGAAAAGGCAGACTTGCAGAATCAACTAGTGTTTCTCATTTTCAAGATCTTGTTGACTTTTCAACAATATTTTATTACTCGATTAGCCATGGTTACCGTGATAGGTGTTACATGTTCTAATAATACTTACAATTATTAATTTTGTTAAGGTAGCCACCTTTCTAAATTGCAGTCCAGTAAGTACAGTATAGTGCATCATCAACATCCATCTCTACCTTGAGGAGTGTAACAGTCTGTACAGTTTGTTCGGTCTTGAGCACATCTACAGATTCCACCAGATCCATTCTTCTGATATGGCGCACTGACCATTACCCTGTGGGTGCGAAATAACAGTATACACTGACCATTACCCTGTGGAGGAGAAATAACAGTATACACTGACCATTACCCTGTGGAGGAGAAATAACAGTATACACTGACCATTACCCTGTGGAGGAGAAATAACAGTATACACTGACCATTACCCAGTGGAGGAGAAATAACAGTATACACTGACCATTACCCTGTGGGTGAGAAATAACAGTATACACTGACCATTACCCTGTGGGTGAGAAATAACAGTATACACTGACCATTACCCTGTGGAGGAGAAATAACAGTATACACTGACCATTACCCTGTGGGTGAGAAATAACAGTATGGATTGGTCGATTTAGATGAGCCTGTGTCACTACTTGTATATATACTCAGTTTATTAGGTACACCCATCTAGTGCCGGGTCAGACCTCTTTACCTCCAGAACAGCCTGAATTGTTCGGGGCATGGATTCTAAGGTGTCAGAAATGTTTGTTACTCAATTGGTACCATGGGACCTGACGTGTGCCAGGAAAACATTCCCCACACCAGTACACCACCTCCACCAGCCTGTACCATTTATACCAGGCAGGTGGACTTTATACCAGTCATGGACTTATGCTGCTTACGCCAAATCCTGATTCTGCCATCAGCATGATCACCAACACTGGACAATTGAAGAGTGGAAAAACATTGCCTGGTCCGATGAATCACGGTTCCTGTTGCTTCATGTGCCCACTGGAGTCGCTTCTTCTTCTTTTTAGCTGATAGGAGTGTAACCTGGTGTGGTCGTCTGCTGCAGTAGCCCATCCATGACAAGGATTGACGAGTTCTGAGATGCCGTTCTGCGCCATTATTTGTCTGTCTGTGGCCCGCCCGCCTGTTAGCTTGCACGATTCTTGCCATTCTCCTTCAACCTCTCTCATTAACAAGCTTTTTTCGCCCACAGGACTGCCGCCGACTAGATGTTTTTTGTTTGTAGCACCATTCTCAGTAAACCCTAGACACTGTGAAAAGCCCAGGGGGAAAACATTTCTGAGATACTGGATCTAGCACCCCTGGCACCGACGATCATGCCACGCTCAAAGTCGCTTAGGTCACTCTTTTAGTCCTTTCTAACATTCAACTAAACAGTAACTGAATGCCTCGATGTCTGTCTGCCTGCTTTATATAGCAAGCCAAGGCCACAAGACTCACTGTCTATAGGAGCGATCCATTTTCGTGAACAGGGTGGTGTACCTAATAAACAGGCCACTGAGTGTATGACAAACTTTAGATTAAGAGTGGTTGCAAAACATTTGTGACAATGTAGTAAATTACTTTTGTACATCCGTTTCATTTTGGTTACTAAGGTTACAATGACAACTGCATGATGAAGGATGAAAGAAAGCATAGGCAGGATGTTATCAGAGGTGTGATTTGAAGAAGCACAGTTCAGAATTTCCATTCCATCAACATATGCATAACTAATACACTGATGCACATTAGGTAGTTTCACTGTGTAATAGTCATGGGCATTTGATGCAGCTCACATAATTTAAGAAACGTAAGTAAATGTGCACTGAAGAATATAGACATACAGAGACATATATTTTCTAAATACATTGCTACGGACATACAGTACCAGTCAAAAGTTTGGACACACCTAGTCATTCAAGGGGTTTTCTTTATTTTTACTATTTTCTATATTGTAGAATAATAGTGAATATATGAAAACTATGAAATAACACATTTGGAATCATGTAGTAAACAAAAAGTGTTAAACAAATGAAAACATATTTTATATTTGAGATTCTTCAAAGTAGCCACCATTTGCCTTAATGACAGCTTTGCACACTCTTGGCATTCTCTCAACCAGCTTCATGAGGTAGTCACCTGGAATGCATTTCAATTAACAGGTGTGCCTTGTTAAAAGTTAATTTGTGGAATTTCTTTCCTTAATGTGTTTAAGCCAATCATTTGTGTTGTGACAAGGTAGGGGTGGTATACAGCAAATAGCCCTATTTGGTAAAAGACCAAGTCCATATTATGTCAAGAACAGCTCAAATAAGCAAAGAGAAACGACAGTCCATCATTCCTTTAAGACATGAAGGTCAGTCAATCCGGAACATTTCAAGAACTTTGAAAGTTTCTTCAAGTGCAGTCGCAAAACCCATCAAGCGCTATGATGAAACTGGCTCTTATGAGGACCGCCACAGGAAAGGAAGACCCAGAGTTACCTCTGCTGCAGAGGATAAGTTCATTAGAGTTAACTGCACCTCAGACTGCAGCCCAAATAAATACTTCACAGAGGTCAAGTAACAGACACATCTCAGCATCTACTGTTCAGAGGAGACTGCGTGACTCAGGCCTTCATTGTCGAAAAGAAACCACTACTAAAGGACACCAATAAGAAAAAGAGACTTGCTTGGGCCAAGAAACACGAGCAATTGACACTAGACTGTTGGAAATCTGTCTTTTGGTCTGATGAGTCCAAATTTGATATTTTTGGTTCCAACCGCCGTGTCTTTGTGAGACGCAGAGTAGGTGAATGGATGATCTCCGCATGTGTGGTTCCCACAGGAAGCATGCAGGAGGAGGTGTGATGGTGTAGGGGGTGCTTTGCTGGTGACACTGTTTGTGATTTATTTAGAATTCAAGGCACACTTAACTAGCATGGCTACCACAGCATTCTGCAGCAATACGCCATCCCATTTGGTTTGCGCTTAGTGGGACTATCATTTGTTTTCCAACAGGATCATGACCCAAAACACACCTCCAGGATGTGTAAGGGCTATTTGACCAAGAAGGAGAGTGACGGAGTGCTACATCAGATGACCTGGCCTCCACAATCACCCGACCTCAACCCAATTGAGATGGTTTGGCATGAGTTGGACCGCAGAGTGAAGGAAAATCAGCAAACAAGTGCTGAGCCTATGTGGGAACTCCTTCAAGACTGTTGGAAAACCATTCCACATTAAGTTGGTTGAGGGAATGCCAAGAGTGTGCAAAGCAGTCATCAAGGCAAAGGGTGGCTACTTTGAGGAATCTAAAATCTAAAATATATTTTGATTTGTTTAACACTTTTTTGGTTACTACATGATTCCATGTGTGTTATTTCATAGTTTTGATGCCTTCACTATTATTCTACAATGTAGGAAATAGTCAAAATAAAGAAAACCCTTGAATGAGTAGGTGTGTCCAAACTTTTGACTGGTACTGTATATAGTGCATGTTTGCAGACATTTTTCTGATCATTTTTGTTTCCTCAAGTGTGCAATACTGTTGCAGAAGTTTGTAACATAATGCTTGACATTGTTCACTAATATGATAACAGTAACACTTGCCCTTTCTCCTTGCCAGATATGAATTGCAGGACTTTGTATCCAAAGAAATCCTGTTCCTCCCCTTTGTAGATTCTTGTGTTTGCTTCATCGATGTTGAAAGCCATTGAAGAGACAGCTGGCAAAGAAGGGTAGAGAAGCACAGTCAGATGATTAGCTAGGTGTCCATCCAATTGGTGACAGATTTTCATGCGAATATTCAAAAATCTCCATAAAAACAATATGCACTCTTTCTCACCAGAGATCGAATTGACTTGTTGAGGATTAAACTGTGTGCGTAATGAGGTAGTGCACATAGAAAAGCTAGATTATTTTTATTTGTCAAATGGCAGCCAAGCATTGATGATCGTGTCACCAGAATAAGACCTTCGATATTTATTGGAAATTATCATCAAGCTCATCATCTTGCACTTTCACCACCCTGTAAAGTCCCCCCTTATCCCCTCGAATTTTAGTTTAAAAAACTTGCTCAAAATAAGTGACCAAACTATATTGCTATTCCTGGGGCTCGCATTGAGCTAGCCAACTCATACAAGAGTTATTAGGAATAGAGAGAGGAGAGGGAAGAGATGATGCCAGCGGATATGTGTGAATTGTGCAGGACAGGAACAATGAAGATTGAGAGATGTGTAAATTAGAAATGAGGGTAATTCATATATTAATCTATAATTCTTAGGCTTATGCTGCCATACCACCTGACCTGTGCTATGCAAGACAGAGGCAAATAATATCCACTAGAGACAGATTTAGATATCATCATACAGGCCTTCATAATATAGGCCTACTATCACATATTTCATTGAATTTATTTTGGGTAACATACATGTAGAACAAAATGTATAATGTGAACCCAGAGGATATCACTTGAAAGTATTCATTAAAATGCTTGTTTCCAAAGTGGTCCTCGTTGGTAAAAACAATAACACATATAATGATTAAAAGGCAAGACAAAATTACAAATGACCATAAATACATTCATTTATATTGACAACCTAAAAAGTGGCACTATTCACTGCACTTTTCCCTAACGTAAAAATGAACCATATTCATTTGACATTTAAAAACAATCTATTCATTGCACATCGTACCTATCATTCAAATAAATGCACCTGACCAGCAGTAGGGGGCACAAGAGGCAGTGGAGTGGTTTCTCTTACTTAGGCAACCTTGTCCAAATGAAAACCTTTGCCTGCTTTTTAAAGATATTTCTGCTTTTTCTTTGCTTGATCTCCAAGGGGAAGCTATTACATAGATAAATGCCTCCATAGAAAAGCGTACTCTTCGCAGTACTGTTTACTCTTGGGATTTTACAAGACAACACTAGCTCTGGTATTGTAACTGTGTTGGTTATAGACCATATTAACGTGGTTTTTCATATAACCTGGGGCACAATCATTTAAGATGTCAAACATATGATTAAGTTAAAGTTTGTCTGCTCTGGACTCCAAAGGCAACAAGCCCACCCCCGGAACTCCTGTAACCCTATGTGGGTCCTCGGGGGAACATTCAGCATATACCTGATAACATTATTTTGCATGACCTGCATTCTCTTTTTCAGCTTTTTTTGATAGCCCACTATACCAAGCAGAGCAGGCATAATCAAAATGACACAATCAAGATGGAGACAAGCAGTTTCTTAACTTTGATGTTAAAATATCTAGTGTTACGATATAAACATTTCAATTTGTTCACCATTTTAGAAAGAATTTTGGCAGCAATCAAGTCTCAAGAAAGGGATTGATCTAGAGACACACCAATATAAGTTGGATTTAGATCCATGCCTGCACAGTTTACCTTTATCTTGTCAGCCCTAAGCAATCTGTGTTTTGTTCCATACAAAATTTTACATTTACATTTAAGTCATTTAGCAGACGCTCTTATCCAGAGCGACTTACAAATTGGTGCATTCACCTATAATATCCAGTAGAACAAACACTTTACAATAGTGCATCTAAATCCTTTAAAGGGGGGGGGGGGTTAGAAGGATTACTTTATCCTATCCCAGGTATTCCTTAAAGAGGTGGGGTTTCAGGTGTCTCCGGAAGGTGGTGATTGACTCCGCTGTCCTGGCATCGTGAGGGAGATTGTTCCACCATTGGGGTGCCAGAGCGGCGAACAGTTTTGACTGGGCTGAGCGGGAACTGTGCTTCCTCAGAGGTAGGGAGGCGAGCAGGCCAGAGGTGGATGAACGCAGTGCCCTTGTTTGGGTGTAGGGCCTGATCAGAGCCTGAAGGTACGGAGGTGCCGTTCCCCTCACAGCTCCGTAGGCAAGCACCATGGTCTTGTAGCGGATGCGAGCTTCAACTGGAAGCCAGTGGAGAGAGCGGAGGAGCGGGGTGACGTGAGAGAACTTGGGAAGGTTGAACACCAGACGGGCTGCGGCGTTCTGGATGAGTTGTAGGGGTTTGATGGCACAGGCAGGGAGCCCAGCCAACAGGGAAGAGATGATGCCAGCGGATATGTGTGAATTGTGCAGGACAGGAACAGCCAACAGCCAAAATCGATTACGTTTTTCCCAAATGTAGCAACAATTTGTTGTCAGTCAACCAATCTCTAACAAAATGCAATTCCTTACTCAAGGTCTCCTCTATGTAAACTGTATCCTTCCCTAATACAAGTATGGCTGAGTCATCAGCATAAAGCAGGAGCTTGCACTTTACTGTATCTGGCATATCATTGACTTATATAAGAAATAAGAGAGGCCCTAAAATAGATCCCTGTGGTACTCCACAGGATATTTCTTTGGTCTCTGACAGAACATCACCAACATTACATACTTGTGTTCTGTTGGTCAGATAAGACCTAAACCAATTGACTGCTACATCATATAGACCCATGCATTCATCAGGAGAATATCATGGTCTACAGTGTCAAACACTTTCTGCAAGTCTAACATGACCATATCTGTATAGTTCCCTTTCTCACTTTCCTGCTTAATGTGGTCAAAAAGGTGGATAAGGCAAGTATCAGTGGAATGAGCCGTTGTAAAGCCAGATTGGAGTTCAAAAATAAGTTCTTGAGAAGGTATCCCTCAAGTTAATTAAAAACTAATCTCTCAACAACTTTGGATAAGGTTCTGAGGATCGACACAGGCCTGTAGTTTGCTACATTTGTTTTACTGCTCTTCTTGTAGAGCAGAACAACCCGGGCTGTTTCGAGATCATTGGGAAATGTACTACTACTAATAGAAAGGTTTACAATATGCGTTATCATTTTAGCAGTGATACAAGCACAATCCTTTATGAATCTTGCAGGAAGGTTTTCAGCCCAGTTGCTGTCCTCTGTTACCATGCACAGCTCAAACAAATAATTTGTGATACCTTTGCTATGGTAAAGGTTCTTATTGAAAGACGGGCCATAGTGTCCAGAGCAGCTCGGTAACTTCTTAACTAGAGATTAAGCTATAGCGGTAAAAAAAATGTTTTAAATAATTTGCAACCTTTGCCTGGTTAATGCATAAAACATCATCAATATCCAGGCCAATCCTACAGGATTTTACTTTATGGGGAGTTTTTGAGCCAATGTCCTTTAAAATGTTCCACAGTTTACGAGGCTGATGTACAGTAAATTGTCATTAACAGCATCTATGTAATGTTGGGATTTGGCCTCATCCATTTTGTATCATTCCTGGATTCTACAGTTAAAATAACCATCATAATCTTGTCGTAGATTTGTCCTTCTGAATTTGGCCAGGTAGCGATCCCTTTTCCTTATGAGGTCTAAGATCGCGGAAGTGATCCATTTCCTTGACCACTGTTTGATTCTACTTTGTTTCATCGGAGCCAGAGAGTCGAGTGCAGACAGAAACAAGCTTGATCAACATCATCACAGTTTGGTACATGAGACCAATCCAAAATTCCAAGTACTTCTACAAAACATTCCTTGGAGTATTGTTTCATAGACCGTACGTTCATGTAGTTATTACTTGGTTCAAGTAGAATTTTGGATTTCTGACGGGTACAGTAGGTTACCATTTGATCACTAAAACCAATATTTAAGACTCCTGACTGTCAGACGTTCTCTAGGTTTGATACAATAATCAAATCCAAAGTTGATTTACTGTCAGTACACAATGAATTGTAGAATAAATCAGAAACGCCAAACAAAGCTTCTGCCTAGAGCCATATAATCCCCGGTATGGAGAAGGTTTTTCTGGTCCAAACATGTCCCTTGCATCAATATATGTGCTCTAATAATAGGCATAGCTCTCTCTCTCCCCCTTCAAACTTTCCTTGTCAATTCATTTGGTAGGCTACATTGTTTTAGCATTATCCAAGGCCTTGGTTTTTATTAGCCAACGTTTTTAGGAAAGGAGAAATGTGATTTGCTGTTGTGTGTTTAAAATGCGCTGGTGGCTTTAAATGGTGGGTCCTTTTGACGGATGTGCGTGTGAGATTGCTTATTCTCTCGTTGTCCATTCAGAAAGTTTCCTAAAGTAAATTCATTCATTTCTGTTGTTGAGCATTGTGATTAGACTGTCGTGTTATCAATTTGGCCGAGCGCTTGGCCTCTGGCCATTGTCCTGATATTGCCACTCCTACCGCGGAGACACACAAAACAGCTAAACAATGGGCTGGCACATCGCCTGGACAACACAGGTTAGCCTATACGTGTCTCCATTTTACCTGGGCTTCTCCCAAATCGTTACAACATGGCACTGTGTTCTGAATTACATTTAGGCTAACAGTTGGTTAAATACATTCTTGCCCTGGGTCCCATAATTGGTTAGTCCAGCCCAAATAAATGGCTCTGGTCCAGTGTGTGTTGGAACCTTCATTGTTAATGCTTTGCTTATTGGTTATGTGGTGCATTGCCACAGAACCATGTTGGGTGGAAGATTTGTTGCATATATTATACACTGCTCAAAAAAATAAAGGGAACACTTAAACAACACAATGTAACTCCAAGTCAATCACACTTCTGTGAAATCAAACTGTCCACTTAGGAAGCAACACTGATTGACAATAAATTTCACATGCTGTTGTGCAAATGGAATAGACAACAGGTGGAAATTATAGGCAATTAGCAAGACACCCCCAATAAAGGAGTGGTTCGGCAGGTGGTGACCACAGACGTTTTGATGTTTTGGTCACTTTTGAATGCTGGCGGTGCTTTCACTCTAGTGGTAGCATGAGACGGAGTCTACAACCCACACAAGTGGCTCAGGTAGTGCAGCTCATCCAGGATGGCACATCAATGCGAGCTGTAGCAAGAAGGTTTGCTGTGTCTGTCAGCGTAGTGTCCAGAGCATGGGGGCGCTACCAGGAGACAGGCCAGTACATCAGGAGACGTGGAGGAGGCCGTAGGAGGGCAACAACCCAGCAGCAGGACCGCTACCTCCGCCTTTGTGCAAGGAGGAGCAGGGGGAGCACTGCCAGAGCTCTGCAAAATGACCTCCAGCAGGCCACAAATGTGCATGTGTCTGCTCAAACGGTCAGAAACAGACTCCATGAGGGTGGTATGAGGGCCCGACGTCCACAGGTGGGGGTTGTGCTTACAGCCCAACACCGTGCAGGACGTTTGGCATTTGCCAGAAAACACCAAGATTGGCAAATTCGCCACTGGCGCCCTGTGCTCTTCACAGATGAAGCAGGTTCACACTGAGCACATGTGACAGACGTGACAGAGTCTGGAGACGCCGTGGAGAACGTTCTGCTGCCTGCAACATGCTCCAGCATGACCGGTTTGGTGGTGGGTCAGTCATGGTGTGGGGTGGCATTTCTTTGGGGGGCCGCACAGCCCTCCATGTGCTCGCCAGAGGTAGCCTGACTGCCAATAGAGCATCAGAGTGTCATTCTCTGAAGATAGAAATGACCCACAGCTGATCCTATTCTGGCTCCAGTGCTGGTGTAAGGTTCAGTCTGTAATATGTGCACAAACGTATTTTGAGAAATCATCATTTCAAAAACATTTAGTTAAAATGGGTGTGCTTGGTGTGTTCAGCCAGAACTGCCCTCAAAAAGGTAACGCATCTTCAACATTGTAAATAACTTCTTCATGACTTTTTCACTACGAAAAATGTGTCCAATAGTTAATACTCATCATTCACTGTCTCAAAAACATGAATGAGTTATAAAGTGTTATCTAGGTTTAAAAGATGAAGTGACCAATGGTTCCAACCAACTATTGCCTCAAAACCCAAAACGTTTTTGGTGGAAGTGGGTTACTGTTATTGACGTAAAACCACAAATAAAGATATAACTAGTTCTGTAAATTAAATTTAGAGCATTAGATTTTATTGGGATCCCCATTAGCCTACGCTAATGGCGATATTAGAGACATTTGACATAAATGATCCCCGTGCAAGTTAAGCATCCATTTGAAAACATATCCTCCTCTACTTCAACTATACTTATTGGTTACAATGGTGTGAACGGTTCTTCAGTATTTCATACTCAGCTCCCCAAAAAATAAACTGTAATTTAAAATATGTAAGTCATTTACTTTTTTTACGAGTTCAGCTGATGTTTTGTCCAACCACTTTAATATGTAATTGAATATTAAGCTGAGTGAAATCCTGATAGTCAGCGCTTACCCATGGCTGCCATGCAGGTGAGTAGGCAGAGGGGTCCCTGCCTGGACATCTTCTATTTCACTTTGTTCACTAGCATGCAGTGAGGAAAATATTGCAACACTCAACCTTTGCAAATGAAACTTACTCGTCTTCCTGCACTTTGTTTCCTGTGTGCCTCTTCTTATATGAGGTGTCTCCACCCCCAAAAGTAGCTGTGGTAGTTCACTATCATTTGGGTGAGAATGTGGATGTACATTGCCTTCAGAAAGTATTCACACCCCTTGACTTTTTCCACATTTTGTTGAATTTAAAATGTATTAAATAGAGTATTTTCTTTTTTTTACTGGCATGCATACATTACCCCATAATGAGTACGGTTACATGCACACAATAATTTGATTATTGTGGATATTCAGATTAAGATAACAGTTTGATTAAAACATGTGCATGCTTTGCTAGAATAACAATTTCCTTAATAATCCTGTTAAATGGATCCATCTGAAATTAGGCTACCTTATGGCACTCTGATAAATGCAGAACATCACCAATCAAAATAAACATTCTTCGACAGCGTCCATGTTATTTTTGGGAAGCATATTTCATTATGAATTCGAACATATAAAGTTTATGTGAAATGTAATTAAAAATGAAAAGCTGAAATGTCTTGAGTCAATAGGTATTCGACTAAATAAATAACCCTTTGAGCACGGTGAAGTTATTACTTACACTTTGGATGGTGTATCAATACACCCAGTCTCTACAAAGATACAAGCGTCATTCCTAACTCCTAACTCAGTTGCCGAAGGAGAAAGAAATCGCTCAGGGATTTCAGCACGACTTTAAAACAGTTACAGAGTTTAATGGCTGTGGTTCCAAAACATGCATCCTTATAGCAACACGGCACTAAAGTAATACTGCAAAAGATGTGGCAAATCAATGAACTTTTTGTCCTGAATACAAAGTGCTATGTTTGGGGCAAATCCAATACAACACATTACTGAGTACCACTCTCCATATTTTCAAGCATAGTGGTGGCTGCATCATGTTATGGGTATGTTTATAATCATTAAGGTCTGGCGAGTTTTTCAGGATAAAAAGTACAGACAAACTCCTAGAGGAAAACCTGGTTCAGTCTGCTTTCCACCAGACACTGGGAGATGAATTCACCTTTCAGCAAGACAATAACCTAAAACACAAGGCCAAATCTACACTGGAGTTGCTTACCAAGAAGACAGTGAATGTACCTGAGTGGCTGAGTTACTGTTTTGACTTAAAGATCCGAGAACGGTTGTCTAGCAATGACCAACAGCCAATTTGACAGAGCTTGAAGAATTTAGAAAATAATAATGGTGTCACGTCCTGACCAGTAAAGGGGTTATTTGTTATTGTAGTTTGGTCAGGATGTGGCAGGGGGGTGTTTGTTTTATGTGGTTCAGGGTTTGTTGGGATATGTATTTATGTAGAGGAGTGTTTGTTTAGAGTATTCCAGGGGTTTTTGGTTATGTTCTATATTTTGTATTTCTATGATCTGTCTATGTTGTGTATTTCTTTGTGTTGGCCTGGTATGGCTCTCAATCAGGAACATCGTTGTTGCTGATTGGGAGTCATACTTAGGTAGCCCTGTTTTCACGTCCATTGTGGGAAGTTGTTTTTGCATAGCTGTGTGTAGCCTGCAAGACTGTTTGTCATCCGTTCGTTTTCTTGTTTTGTTTCGTATGTGTTCTAATAAAAGTTAAGATGAGCACTCAACCCGCTGCGCCTTGGTCCACTTCATACGACGGCCGTTACATATGGGAAAATGTTGCACAATCCAGGTGTTGAAAGCTCTTTAGAAACGTATCCAGAAAGACTCACATGCAGCTGTAATTGCTGCCAAAGGGGATTCTAACATGTATTGACTCAGGATGGAATACTTTTCTAAACAAGATATATTAGTTATTCATTTTTCATTAAGGTTTTACAAGTGTTCAAATTTCCCTTCCACTTTGACATCACAGCGTATTTTTTTGTAGATCGTTGACAACAAATGACAAGTAAATCCATTTGAATCCCACTTTGTAACAACAAAATTCAAGGGCTGTTAACACTTTCTGAAGGCGCTGTACATGTTTTTTGCTCATTCCTCTTTTGCATGAATAGTATTGGTACATTCCCCCATCCCCTTCTTTTACACTTCCATAGTGAGAAAACCGTATAAGTATCAAATGTGAGAAACCTACATACAGACTACGTACTACACTCAATCTACAACAATGTCTTATTTGAGACAGAACAGGTGTCTGGAAGTGATGCTTTAAATGAGGCTAACAACAAACATATGAGAAAGATTAGAGACACAGGAGAGGAGTGCTTCTGTGGTTTAGAATGAATCCACAAGGTGCTCTTTGATCATGGGATGAAATACTATAGAACAAAAAGAAGTTGATGCTGGATAGTAAACAATGCCGGGAAAGCGTTTGTCCAAACAAACTTCCAGAAGAACTCAACACTCATGTAGTGGAAAAATGTTTAAAGCCTTATGGCTTATGTATGGCAAGAACAAAAAACACTGATGCGTTGCGGCTGCAACAGCCTTCAACAGGGCGACCCTGAACCTATCTGGTTATTCAGTTGAGTTTAGTTTTATTTCACATATGAATATATCAAATTTTGTCCCAATTGGCATATTGTACACATTGACATTTGCTCTAATAAGTTGAGTATGATAGCTCAGTACACAAATAGTCTGTGGGAGGAAAGGTTCAGGTACCGTTTTAACCACAATGCACTTTGTCTATGTAGTGGCATCCGTTTGACACTGACACGTACAGTGTGAACTGTTGCTGAGTTTCAATACCCTCATGTTTGATGTTTGTGCAGTTTTGCATTTTATAATAGTACTTGATGTCTATCTTTGTAATTACAGGCCTCATTTGCAAAAGAGACCTTGGTCTCAATAAGACTACCTGTCCAAATAAGGTTAAATATAAAATATAAGAAATAATACAATACATTTTACATAAGTGTTGGGATACCCCTTGTGTGTTTGATCTGTCAGTGCACAGCTTATTGCAGTGTGTTGCATAGTGCAAAGTTCAGAGGATGTCCTCTGCAGATTGCAACATTTCCCTTCTGTTTGAACTATCTACACACCATCTAGAAGTTTTTGTTTGTATTGTCTCTTCCCGAATGAAACCCCCATCCTACCCAACATTTGATTACTGAACTTTACTTCAAACTTTATCTTTACCCGTTGCTATTTGTGGCAAGTTTCATCATAATAACAGTACAAAAAACATTATAGACTCTGGACCAGCTTGGAATATTGTTTTGATTGATTGATTTTCATCCTGTCTTTCCACTAGATTTTTGTGCTTAGTGTGTGTTTGTTTCGCTTAAAATTCTGTTCTGTTCCCTGTGGGGCTTTTATGCTATACTGCAAACATTGTTACATTTACGTTTTAGTCATTTAGCAGGCGCTCTTATCCAGAGCAACTTACAGTAGTGAATGCATACATTTTCATACTTTTTTCATACTGGTCCCCCGTGGGAATCGAGTAACTCGTGGGCATACCAAGTGTTATGACTGGGTGGGTTTCTTATTTTTCTAACAGGAGCCACCTAACGTTGCAGAAAAGAGGAATTGTAGAATTCTGACAAGTGGAGTACTTTTGTGTGTTGTAAGTATGACAAGGGGTCATACAGACAGTGCTACCTCTGGGTGCCACAAGACCATAGTAGCCTGTTGAGTTAAAGGCTAATTATCTGTGCAACTTTAAGCTAGCTTAATAACATAAAGGAACACATTTTCAATGCCAATATGAATTGAATTTACATTGAGAGTAATTTTGTGCAAATCAATGAATATCAGTATTTCATTGTTTGTGATGATTTACTTTACACCGCCACCAGGCACCACCCTTTCCCATGTTTGAAGGATAACTTTTTTGTTGTGCATACATCCAGCCCAACTTATTGTGATTTAGAAATACAACTATATTGACAGACACTAGTTTGACAATGAGACAAGATACGGAGGACACACATAAATATTTACAAACAAATAGACAGCATATCAACCCATCTAAAGAGATTTACATCCAATTTACAAAAATACATCAAATGACAAATGGGAGAGGTAAATGTTTTGGGGTAGTGTATTTTAATATCTACACTTGCTAACGCTTCTTTGGCTACACCTATACTACACCTATACCAAGAGGCCAACAAACGACAGATGTGAGAAAATAAATACACATCAACATATTTACATTTAAATCTAGAAGAAATAATCATATAGCCTACTGTGCAGTATTTACAAAATCCCAACAGTGTACCAATGTCATATTTAGGCTACAATGACCTAGTTCATACGTTAAGTTTGTATGCACTAAAATCTTTACATAACAATTGTGGATTTTTTTTCTAAGACTGTAACGCCCTGGCCATAGAGAGGGGTTTTTGTTCTTTATTTTGGTTAGGCCAGGGTGTTACATTGGGTGGGCGTTCTATGTACTTTTTCTAGGGTTTTTGTATTTCTTTGTTTTGGGCCGTGTGTGGCTCCCAATCAGGCACAGCTGAAGTTCGTTGTTGTTGATTGGGAGTCACACATAACAAGCATGTTTTTCCTTTGGGTTTTGTGGGTAATTGTTTCTGTTTAGTTTTGTACCTAGCAGAACTGTAGGCTGTCGTTCATTTTCGTGTTTTGTTTAAAGTGTTTCTATTAATTAAATATTGAATATGAACACTCACTCCGCTGCGTATTGGTCCACCTTTTCCGACGATGACTTCTCTGTTTCATCTGACGACGAAGACAGCCGTTACAGAATTACCCACCAACAACGGACCAAGCAGCGGAGGAAGAAGAAGCGCCAGGAGAGGAGCGTTCAGGATTCGTGGACTTGGGAGGAAATCCTGGACGGGAAAGGACCATGGGCTCAAGCTGGGGATTATCGCCGCCCGCAGTGGGAGATCGAGGCAGCGAAAGCTGAGAGGCGCTGGTATGAGGAAAGGGAGCGCAGCAGACACGAGAGGCAGCCCCAAGGGGGCACACGGGGAGATTGGCGGAGTCAGGAGGTAGACCTGAGCCAACTCCCCGTGCTTACCGGAAGCAGCGTGGTACTGGTAAGGCACCGTGTTATGCTGTAGAGCGCACGGTGTCTCCAGTGCGCGTGCATAGCCCGGTGCGCTACATTCCAGCCCCCCGCAAGTGCCATGCAAGTGCAGGCATCGAGCCAGGGTGGATGGTGCCAGCTCAGCGCATCTGGTCTCCAGTGCGCCTCCTCGGTCCAGGTTATCCTGTGCCGGCGTTGCGTACTGTGTCTCCAGAGCGCTGGGAGGGTCCAGTTCGCCAAATGCCTGCTCTCCGCCCGTGCCGGGCCAAAGTGGGCATTCAGCCTGGAGTAAGCATGTCGAGCGTGCATGCCAGAACTCCAGTGCTCCCCCACAGCCCGGTTTATCCTGTGCCTCCTCCTCGGTCCAGGCCTCCAGTGGGTCTCCCCATCATGGTCCGTCCTGTGCCTCCTCCTAGGTCCAGGCCACCAGTGGGTCTCCCCATCCTGGTCCGTCCTGTGCCTCCTCCTAGGTCCAGGCCACCAGTGGGTCTCCCCATCCTGGTCCATCCTGTGCCTCTTCCTAGGTCCAGGCCACCAATGGGTCTCCCCATCCTGTTCCGTCCTGTGCCTCCTCCTAGGTCCAGGCCACCAGTAAGTCTCCCCATCCTGGTCTGTCCTGTGCCTCCTCCTAGGACCAGGCCACCAGTGGGTCTCCCCATCCTGGTACGTCCTGTGCCACCTCCCAGGACTAGGCCTCCAGTGGGTCTCGCCAGTCCGGAGCCGCCAGAGCTGCCCATCAATCCGGAGCCGCCAGAGCTGCCCGCCAGGCCAGAGCCGCCAGAGCTGCCCGCTAGTCCGGAGCCGCCAGAGCTGCCCGCCAGTCCGGAGCTGCCAGAGCTGCCCGCCAGTCCGGAGCCGCCAGAGCTGCCCGCCAGTCAAGGGCCGCTAGAGCTGCCCGCCTGTCCGGCGCCGCCAGAGCCGCCCGCCAGCCAGGCGCAACCATCACCGCCCGCCAGCCGGGCGCAGTCAGGGTCGCCCACCAGACCTTCGGCGCCACCTAAGAGGGCGACACCGAGGGTGGAGCAGAGGCCATATCCCGCACCTGAGCCGCCGCCGTAGGAAGGCCCACCCGGACCCTCCCCTTCAGTGTCAGGTTTTGCGGCCGGAGTCCGCACCTTGGGGGGGGGGGGGGTACTGTAACGCCCTGGCCATAGAGAGGGGTTTTTGTTCTTTATTTTGGTTAGGCCAGGGTGTTACATTGGGTGGGCGTTCTATGTTCTTTTTCTAGGGTTTTTGTATTTCTTTGTTTTGGGCCATGTGTGGCTCCCAATCAGGCACAGCTGAAGTTCGTTGTTGTTGATTGGGAGTCACACATAAGGAGCATGTTTTTCCTTTGGGTTTTGTGGGTAATTGTTTCTGTTTAGTTTTGTACCTAGCAGAACTGTAGGCTGTCGTTCCTTTTCGTGTTTTGTTTAAAGTGTTTCTATTAATTAAATATTGAATATGAACACTCACTCCGCTGCGTATTGGTCCACCTTTTCCGACGATGATTTCTCTGTTTCATCTGACGACGAAGACAGCCGTTACAAAGACAAACCCAATAAATGGATCCTTAACTTGTATCACAACTGATGAATGAGATGCATTGTACACAGTGGTGACCCATCATTTAGGGCAGGTGGGGCAGAGCATCACATTTTTAGCAAAAATAAATAAAAATAAAATACTAAAATGTACCATTAAATTGCGGCCTTGCCTGATTTCCATGTTATTTTGGTATTAATACCTGTTTGATTCGATGCATGTAACAAATAAAATGTTATTTGATGATATGATTTGATATTAAAATCCACAATATGCACTGAGCTTGTCTGATGCTTTAAGCGCACTGTTTTATTAAATAATTGAGACACACAGTCGACTCAAGAGGAAGCCAGAGCTCAAGATAACCAGAATAAAACTGTTTCTGACTCTCCTCCTGCTGCTCCTGCTGGCCTTTGCAGATTCTGCCTTCACACTCCTGAAGTTGCCAGTAATAGGCTACACAAGGGGTCTCGACACAAGACAGGGTTTTTCACAGCACATTTTACAAAGATATTTCTTAATTTGCAAACCAAACAGTGGTCAAATATGTTTTTGTGAATATGACATTTGTGACTACATAGATTATATTTGTGACCAACATTTTACATATTTATGATTATATTTGTGAGTTGTTCCACATGTTTGTGAGTTGCGTTTTACAGATCAGTTTGTGCAGATTTAAGATACGGAATCCATATTAGCACATCCTCTGTTCTCATGAAAATAAGATAAAAATTAATATTTCACAATTACTTTTGGTGTATCCTATCTTCCTTTCCTTCCATTCCTCCCCTTCTTTGCTTTCCTAGCTCTCTTTCCTCCTATCCTTTCCTAACTCCCTTTCATTTCCTCCTATCCTAGCTTCTTTTCCTCCAGTCCTTGTTCACTAGCTTCCTTTCCTCTCCTCCTTCACTTGCTCCCTTTCCTTCCCTGGCTTCCTCTCCTCCTTTCCTAGCTTCCTTTCCTTGATCTTTCCTATCTCCATTCCTTCTATCCTGGCTTCCATTCCATGATCCCTTTCCTTCCTTTCCTCACCTCCTTTGCTTCAATCACTGAACACAACCGGCACTTGTTCAAAGCGGGCTTCTATTTGAAATTTCCTTAATGCACACATTTTTTGCTTAATAAAATGTTGAAAACACTACCACAATGTTTATTGTGACCATTTAATACATTATAATAACAAATCCATCACAGATCAGACTTGCAAAACTAGGCTGCCGATCATACACCCACGATTTTTCACTTCTTGATGTCGTGTTTTCTTTTTGTTGGTGCCATGGCTAGCAACGATGAGAGAATAAACATTTTTTAAAATGTTTTAATGCACTGACCGTGGGAAAATCAGAGCTGTGTCCATGGTAAACTAGTAAACAAATAATTTAGACCCAGCATTTATTTGAAACAGGTGTTAATTTGCTGAAATGTGTGCCGTTGCCTGGCTATTTGAGAATCTCCGTTTAATTGCAGTTTTACGGTAAGTATAAGTACTGTAATTAAGTGTATATATTTTCAAAAGGCAAAAATTGACTTTAGCGTAGAAAGTGACATTTAAAAAAAAAAGTTATTTCTCCAAGGTCTTTACAGGTAATGTTGTTGTATTAGGATGTGGATAAGTGTGGTTCTAAGGTATTTTAGATTAATTTCTTCATTGAATGGGATCCTACTGGGAAATGGCATAACATGATATGCCTATAAAGTATATTTTTCTGGGATATGGACCACAAACTATATCCATATCTGGGATATCAAACAACAGTAGGTAAGTGCTAAAACAGGTACATGTCGAAATGGGGGATATCCTCATTTAAGTGGCGGGATCGCTCTTTGCTGAAACTCCAGATTGTGGCTTTAAATAAATCGAATGGGATTTATACAACCATATTTCTTGATAACCCACACTTAAAGATGTGGATGTCGATTAAGGCAGCCCCCTGCACCTCTCTGATTCAGAGGGGTTAAATGCGGAAGACACATTTCAGTTGAATGCATTCAGTTGTACAACTGACTAGTATCCCCCTTTCCCGTTCCCTTTCCCTTAATCAAATAACTGATGTTTAACAAAAAACTATACAATACAGTAGGTGGTAAGCAGTGGTCCTAGTAAAAAAAGTTACCAGAACAGCACACCATTTATGTTATACATTAGAATTAGTTTATTATCCAGGGATTTCTGTTTCCATTGAAAGCCTTAGGCAGATTTTTTGGGTCTTCTATATCCAAACAGTGTAAAAAAATATGTTTATTTTTTCTTATAACATTTTGGGGACGGAACAACGCTTTCAGTGTAAACTTAAACAACTAATACCAGATATAAAGTATGTCTTTCTGTGGAGAAATCACAGTCAAAGCGTGCAAAGAACTGGTTGAGCTCATTAGCTGGTGCCTCCACAATTCCCTCAGCTGAACGCCCAGCATATCCAGTCATGAGCTACATCCCCTTCCACACCTCCCCGATGTTGGTGCGAGCAAACTGTTGCTCAATCTTGTTCTTGTAGTACTTCTTACCAGCCCAGATAATTTGTTTTAGTTCTTTCTGTATCCCTTCCACATTGACAATGTCACACCTCAGGAATGCTTGTTTTTTTCATAGTGTGTTCTTAGTGTTTCTTGTAATACATGGTTTGTTACCTGGGTAGCACTTCACAGTTCTCTGTAGAACGACATTGTCCACACAGAAGATGATATAGTCAGAATGTTGGATAGAAGGTTTATATGACCACCAGAGGCATCAATGAATGTATTGCACTCGGTAAACTCAAAGCATCCCCTCAGCGTTTCACAGCTTTCCTGTGACCATTTCCGTACCATGATGGTTTTGGGCTTCTGGCGTTGTTCTGTGCATTGTTTGGGGATTTTACGTTAGATGAGGCATACAGCTCACAAAAATGTTGAAATGTTTTTTTGACATAATTAATCAATAATAATTAATCATGTTCATTCAATGTGATTAAAGCAGAAAGTAACATACTAAAACACTTAGCCAGTAAACTAGTAACAACTTACCCTTTCTCTCGTCCTCCACTCCTGCCGACTACATTTCCTGTTATTCGATGAGTGAACAATGGAGTGTTATGACAGTCAACTGGTCCTTATTCCCATTAGGAAAATGTTATACACAAAAAAATAGCATGTATTGGTTCTCCCTCCTTATAGTAAGGTATATCCTACCTAGGATATAGTAATCCTTCTAACCCCCCCCCCCCCCCCCCCCTTAAAAGATTTAGATGCACTATTGTAAAGTGGTTGTTCCACTGCATATCATAAGGTGAATGCACCAATTTGTAAGTCGCTCTGGATAAGAGCGTCTGCTAAATGACTTAAATGTAAATGTAATGTAAAATATTATGTTGAGGCTTTTCAGGATTTGGCTGTGATTAGTATTAAACGTTTGTTCATAGTTTTTGTTTCTTTTGCATGTTAATTGTTTTTTATGATCTGATCATGAATTTTTCTCAACTTAGTATTAACAGTTACTCAAAAGTATATTGGTATGCAATTAACAAATACACTAGATCTTGAATATACAGTACTTCCCCTGTATACTCTACCCACTTAAAGTTGAAATGAAAGAAGTAACATGTACAACTGAACGTAAAGGTTGTCATGCCTTCAGAAAGTATTCACACCCATTTACTTTTTCCACATGTTACAACCTGACTTTAAAATGGATTATATTGATATTTTGTTTCACTGATCTCCACACACCACCCATAATGTCAGTGGAAGTTTGTTTGTAGATGTATGTCTTTAGGCAATAAGTATTCCTTTCTTTTGGCAAGCCTAAATGATTTAAGGAGTAAAAATGTGCTTTCACATAATAAGTTGTATGGACCCCCCCACACACAATTATCTGTAAGACAACTTTATTGATTAGTTAATTTCAAGCACAAATTCAACCACAAAGACCAGGGAGATTTTTCAATGCTTCGCAAAGAAGGGCACAGATTGGTAGATGTGTAAACATGATTAAAGCAGACGCTGAATTTCTCTTTGCGTATGGTGAAGTTATTAATTAGGCTTTGGATGGTGTATCAATACACCCAGTCACTACAAAGATACAGGCATCCATCCAGTTGCCGGAAGGAAACTGCTCAGGGATTTCATCATGAGGGCAATGGTGATTTTAAAACAGTTGGAGTTATTAATGGTTGTGATATGAGAGAATTGAGGATGGATCAACAATGTTGTAGTTACTCCGAAATACTAATCTGAATGACCGAATGAAAAGAAGAATAAATAAATATATTCCAAAACATGCATTCTGCTTGAAATAAGGCACTGCAAAATAAATACTGCAAAAAATCCAACACAACACATCACTGGCTACCACTCGTCGTATTTTCAAGAAATGGTGGTGACTGCATCATGTTATGGCTATGCATTACTGAGCTCTTCAGTAAGGCCATTCTACTGCCATGTTTGTCTATGGAGATTGCATGGCTGTGTGTTCAATTTCATACACCTGTCAGCAACAGGTGTGGCTGAAATAGCCGAATCCACTAATTTGAAAGGGTGTGCACATACTTTTGTATATATAGTATACATCTTACAGTATAATGTACATTTCTTTAGCAAGAACACAGTCATTTCAATTAATGACATTACAGCAATCATACAAAGTCATATTTTTTACCTTGACATAAACATTGAAACAGTATTTACATTTTAGTCATTTAGCAGACACTCTTATCCAGAGCAACTTACAGTAGTGAATGCATACATTTAATTAAAAAAAATTCTTCCTGTACTGGTCCCCCATGGGAATCAAACCCACAACCCTGGTGTTGCAAACACCATGCTCTACCAACTGAGCCACACAGGACCACTCGTGTATAATATTGAATCACTTTGGTCATGTTTTATCAAACATAAATATCCATGAAACATCTATTTTTTAAAAAGTATTTCAGACATAATCACATATTGAGTGATATGCATGGTTCTGTAGTCAGGTCAGACTCTATATTAATTAATCTAACAATTATTCTATATCTAAGTTTTTTTTGCTTGGACCTCTACTCCTTTCTCTAACCTGCTGCATTAATTATCTTAACCTGCTGCGTAAGTTCTCCTAACCTGCTATTAAAAAGTCCCTTCCATATGGAAGTGGCATGAAAAGAGTTTCTCTACTCCATTAGCCTGCTTCTGACTGACGCATCCTGCTTCTCTTTTGGTCCCTCCCCTACCGCCTCACTAGTGGGGAAGCCATTGTTTTCTGTTTGACTGTCGTCAAGGAGAAGGTTTGACTCCTTTGCTCCACTCTCAGGCTGTAGCTCTTGCTCACACTGTTCCCCTTCTTTCTCATCTTCCTGTGCATTATCAACAGGCCTTTTTCTCTTGAAACATCCCAGCTGAGTAGAAAGGAAAAACAATGTGAAAAATGTGAATCAAAGTGTTGGTCCTTACAATGCAGAAGCAAAGGTTCTGTCGCAGCTTTGATACTCACCATATACATGGCCATTGTGATGATGATCAGGAGGAAGAGTCCTACTCCAACTCCTGTCCCTATTATCAGGTCTCTATGGGGAGGAATGATGATCTCAGCCTGAACATCAATCTGGAGGAATACATTTTGAGACAATGAGTGACGATGGAACAAGCAATTTAAAAACCATTCTTATACAGTAAACCAGTTTCATTCCACAAATGGAATTACCTGTGTTTGGTGGAAGCTTGAAGAGTTATCCTAATGAGCAAATAAATACATACAAAATTGATGCTTTTGTGAATCTTTGCTCAAGAAATATTTATATCTTTGTTGAAGAAAGTTTTTTTTTTTACAGGAAACTTACCCTTGGGTCACTCGCTGTCTGGACAAATCGTTTTTTGTCATAGCTGAGTTTCACAAAACTGATGAAATGGACTGTTTCTCTATCCCCAGTGAATTTCTTTGGCAATGACAAGCTCTGTAGAGTGAGATATTGTTAGTAGAACTAGGTGGTAATTTTACATTAAGTAAAATTGTGTTACTTGCTTCAGTTCTTTAAAAGTATTTTGTGGTAGTAGAAGAAGTGTTCTGAATACAGATTTAAATAGCAGAAAAGTTAGATGAAGCTCTACGTTTTTGTCTAACTTGTTGGGAAAGTGGTCAAAACGGCAATTGTTTCAAAAGTTTAGACGAAAATAGTTAATACTAGAACTAGAACAGCTAATAATACTAGAACAGCTGTCTGATATCAGATTTGAATAGCAGAGAAGTAGACCCCTATGTCATAACGTCTAAGTTGGAATAAAATGCTCGGAAAGTGGTCAAAATTTCAGATTGTAAAAGTTGACAGAAAATGTAGTTGGTGCAGTTACTAACAAAGCTGCATCATTTGATAGGTAGAAGATATTTCTGTTCTGATTTTACATATGAAAAGCAGAGAAGTAGACCAAGATGTCATACCCTCTAAGTTTTTGTCTAAGTTGTTGGGAAAGTAGCTGATTTGTCAGTCACCGTTTACTCATTGTCTCATGCTTAGAATGTGTTCACCCAGTGCTATTCATTTGAAAGTTCTCTGGCAGTTAATAAGCCAAGCAAGTGACACGTTCCTACGTCATACTTCCATGTTCATATCCCTGGTCTTTTGCATGAGCTTCAAGTTTATTAACTATTGCGCTACAATTTTGCCCATTGAATACCATTCAAAAGCCTACAAAAGTTTTTTTAAACTACTAGGCTATTTGCCACGTCTGTTGCATGGCATACTCAACAGTGGGAAGTCAACTTAATGAATGAAGTTGATGCTGTTATTAAGACATCTATCTCTTGATTTGTATAATAGAATGTTGGAATTCATGGGAGTCTGTAACAATGGAACTTTTCGAATGTTGAAGAAATCCCATGGAAGTAGATGGAGGACAAAAAGCTCAATAGTTTAAAAAGTATAATATTTATCAATAAGTTGTATGCAAGCACACTGGTCCTGACCACTCTGCACATTTTAAAGTTTGAATGGCGTTTCTAGCTTAAATGGTGTAGCGTGCTAATGAATAATAAGCATGACAAAGATTTAAAGAGAGATGTTTGCTGTCCCAAAGTCTCATTAATTATTAGCATGTTGTTACTCTGTACCATCATTTGTTCAAGTTGGCTTAATACAGACCCTTGCATGTTGATCGAGGTCCTTGAAGGAAACATTTCCAGACAGCACAAATGTAATTGTCGAAAACTTCTCCAAAAGGAAACTTTCACACTCAATCGATTTTTCTGGAGAGCGGTACTGTTAACACAGCCAGGACAAAATGTGTGTTTCAGTAACATGATTACTATACTGAGTTGTAACCTGATTGGATCGGTTACCAACAATGTCAAGAGTGAGGGGCATATTTGAATACTCACCTCTGTTGTTGAATTGATAATCTTTCCACATTGAGTATGGTTCTTTATAAAAAAAGAAACAAAACTTGTATTAGGCTGTTTCCTATTGAAATAAATTGTGGCAGTAAAATGTCAGCATTTTCGTAAGCAATGTGAACAATTTACCTGTAAGACAGATATTTGGTAGTCCTTCATTTCAAATTTGTGCTCAAGCTTAGTTGGGAAAGTGAAGGTGACTGTGACGGGTACAGGCATAAAGCCTAAGTTCTGCACCTGTAAACAATGACACATTCAATCAATCATTTATATTGAGATTTTATACAAAGGCATTTGTCACAGAACGTGTAACAAAACATATACTTAAACCCCCAAATGAGCAAGCTTAGGGCGACAGAGGCAGTGGAGGCTGCTGAGGGGAGGATGGCTCATAATGGCTGGAATGGAGCAAATGGAATGGCATCAAACATGTGTTTGACGTATTTTATATCATTCCACTGATTCCTCTTCAGCCATTACCACGAGCTTGTCCTCCCCAATTAAGGTTCCACCAACCTCCTGTGGACAGAGAATATGCACACAAATAATTCAATATTTAACTGATTATAGCAATACTAAGTTTAGCATTAGTCATGTAAACACCTTTCTCTGATTATCTTAAACGACGTAAGCTCATGAGCGACGTAAGCTCATGAGCGAAGTAAGCGTAAACCTATTAAAACATCTTATTTGCAATCTTTTCAAATTATTGGAACATGTAAACTCCTTTAAAGGGACACTGTGAGAGAGCTATGCTACCGTACCTATAGACTTCCAGTCATTGCGATAGCTAACGCTAGTTAGCATTGGCTCGCAAAACGACCACTAACTTCCTTCATACTGCACGCAGAGAAATAAATTATTTCCACAAGTTCATCCGACTCTAGGTGAGTAGAACAAGAATCTTGCAGTATCCCTTTAACGGTGTATCTGTATCCTGTGGTGTATCTGATCTGCTCATTTGCTATCATGAGCACCGCGAGCATCCCTCTGTGTCGCGAGTGATGCGAGTCCAGAAAATCCTAACGTATGCATCTTAGAATTACTTTTCACATACAAACTTTATACACTGAGTGTACAAAACATTAAAGGACACCTACTCTTTCCATGATATAGAAAGGTGAAAGCTATGATCCCTTATCCCTTGTCTCTTGTTAAATCCACTTCAATAGGTGTAGATGAAGAGGAGGGGACAGGTTAAAAGATTTTTAAGTCTTGAGACAACTGCGATATGGATTGTGTGTGTGCCATTCAGAGACTGAATGGGCAAGACAAAATATTAAAGTGCCTTTGAACTGGGTATGGTAGTAGGTGTCAGGCGCACCGGCTTGTGTCAAGAATTGCAACGCTGCTGAGTTTTTCACGCACCACAGGTTCCCGAGTGTATCAAGAATGGTCCACCACCCAAGGGACATCCAGCTAACTTGACACAACTGTGGGAAGCATTGGAGTCAACATGGGCCAACATCAAGGGCAACTGCAAGGCTCTCCAGAGGGTTGTGCGGTCTGCCCAATGCATTACCGGGGGAAAGCTACCTGCCCTCCAGGACACCTACAGCACCCGATGTCACAGGAAGGCCAAAAAGATCAGGACATCAACCACCCGAGCTACTGCTTGTTCACCCCGCTATCATCCAGAAGGCGAGGTCAGTACAGGTGCATCAAAGCTGGGACCGAGAGACTGAAAAACAGCTTGTATCTCAAGGCCATCAGACTGTTAAACAGCCATCACTAGCACATTAGAGGCTGCTGCCTATAGGCATATACTAGAAATCACTGGCCACTTTAGCCGCGACCGGGAGACCCATGGGGCGGCACACAATTGGCCCAGCGTCGTCCAGGTTAGGGGAGGGCTTGGCCGGCAGGGATATCCTAGTCTCATCGCGCACTAGCGACTCCTGTGGCGGGCCGGGCGCAGCGCACGCTGACACGGTCGCCAGGTGGACGGTGTTTCCTCCGACACATTGGTGCGGCTGGCTTCAGGGTTGGATGGGCATTGTGTCAAGAAGCAGTGCAGCTTGGTTGGGTTGTGTTTCGGAGGACGCATGGCTCTCGACCTTCGCCTCTCCCGAGTCCGTACGGGAGTTGCAGCGATGAGACAAGACTGTAACTACTACCAATTGGATATCACGAAAATGGGGAGAAAATACAAAAAAAAGAAAAAAGAAAGAAAGAAATCACTGGCCACTTTATGGAATGGAACACTAGTCACTTTAATAAGGTTTACATATCTGGCATTACTCGTCTCATGTGTATATACTGTTTTCTATACTCTCTCATTCACTTAATGTTTCCATATCTTGCATTACTCATATGTATATACTGTATTCTATACTATTCTACGGTATCTTAGTCACTTAATAATGTTTACATATCTGGCATTGCTCATCTCATATGTATTTACTGTTTTCTATACTCTCTCATTCACTTAATGTTTCCATATCTTGCATTACTCATATGTATATACTGTATTCTATACTATTCTACTGTATCTTAGTCCATTCCACTCTGACATTGCTCGTCCATATGTATATAGTCTTAATTCAGTCCTACTTAGATTTGTGTGTATTGGGTATATGTTGTGTAATTTGTTCGATATTACTTGTAAAATATTACTGCACTGTCGGAGCTAGATGCACAAGCATTTCGCTACACCCGCAATAACATCTGTTAATCACGTGTATGTGACCAATAAAATTTGATTTGATTCCTGTGGAACGCTTTCGACACCTTGTAGAGCTCATGCCCTGACGAATTGAGGCTTGTTCTGAGGGCAAAAGGAGGTGTTTGCCACTCAATATTAGGAAGATATCGTTAATGTTTTGTACACTAAGAATCTAATGGGCTTCCCAAAAATGATATGATCGTTGTGATACAACGTTTATTTTGATTGGCGATCTTCAGAATTTCAGTCCGATCAGGTAGCCTGATTATCAGCTGTCCATGTAAAATGGATTTTAAGGGACTTTTTTTTTTTTGCAATGCATTTATACATTTTAATCAAACAATTATATTAATCAGAGAATTCACAATAATCTTATTATTGAATGAATGTAAATGGTTTGAGTAACAATAAAGTATGTTTTGTTTAAAACACAGAACATTACCCCCCACATCGTGTGAATCACACTTAATATCAGTCACAGCAATAGCAGTTGATTGTTTACCTCATATACATTCACCAGTCTTTTAGGTGATGTGTCCTCCAGAGTAAAGTTCATGTAAGTGGTGGAGTCTTGGGGAAGGCTTCAACAACAAGATATATAAGTCACCTTGATTTTATTCAATTAACTTGATGGAGTCATTCTCAAACAAAATGTTAAGTACAGGCTTGTAAAGACTTACGCTTTTACTACCAGGTCAACTGCAAATTGAACAGGGATGGTCCTGGTAAGGGAACTATTGATTGAGTTTCCATTGTCACTGTGAATAAAGGAAAGGCAAATTAATTTTTTGTGTACATAAATGGAATGCTATGAAGTCCTTCAGCTAATTGAGTAGAAGGTATTGAGGTTGTATAAAACGAGTTAGTTTTAAGCAATGTATGTTGAAAACTTCGACTACATGGGGAAAGGAAGGGTGTTTCCTGGACTGATTCTAATCTCTCGTCTAGCTACTGCTCTAACATATTCACACTGGAAGCAGATTTCTACCTCAGTCCGATGACGGTCATCTCCATTGTGTCGTTCCAGTCGTATGTATTCAAAACATGGAATTTACTGGTGAACACTGCCTGAGAAGGAAGATGGCATAGTTCCGAAGAAAAAATAAAGACGATTTGAAATGAGATCATAAAAACTGGGAAAGTGGATTTTTTTTTTTATATAGCCCGAATTCAAAATTGATTAAATTGAATTCTTTCTTTACAAGGCATGTATCACTCAGTGATCAAAGCTGTTTTAATGACATTGAGTTACTGCTTTGTCACTGCTTTTAGCTCTGAGTCTTTATCATCGAAGGACAACATTTTAAAAGCTTTACCAGTGGATTCACAGTATTATTTGCGGGTATATCTAAGTAATCACTCACTGTAGTTTTACTACGGTAGACCGGTATGCTGACACTGCATGTAGTTCTGTCCATTTCACCTTCCAGACCACCACAGCTGAACACCGTTCTCCTTGTAGACTATGGAATACAGACATGTCAAGTGTGTAAATAATTCCGGTTTGTACATCTGAGTCAGTGACATAGTCTAAAATTAACAAACAAGCATATTAACAGTTTAAGGAATGAATCAATTCAACACTAAATATGTTGCTACATTTTATGAATAATTAGCACATGTCGTGAACATTTAAATGTTTGTCGGAAAACTGATGTTTAAATTAACATTCTCCTATCCTGGTTCTGCAGTCCCACATGACGAGCAAGGCAAGCTTTTGTTCCAGCCCAGAAGGAACACCCCTGATTAAACTAATCATCAAAACCTTGATTGCCTGAACATGTTTTAGGTCTCCAGGATTGAATAACACTGGTTTAGATGAGAGCAAGAAGAAAACATCAGAATGAATTACACAATAGATGGAGGGGTGTCGGTATTACCTTCAGAAGATGCATCATGGAGAATGAGAGGCCAGGAGGGTAGAGGAGAGTTAGACTGGTGTTGTAGGAGTCATCCCCGTGATTGGACAGTCTTATAGTCACGTTGAAGTAACTCTGGTCCACCACTAATAAAGTTGATGTGCTGAAAGAGAGACAAAATACATACAGTCAAAGAAAACATGCTTTTTTTGAACAGTCAGTAATTATTACAGCTACAAACAAGTTACTTTATGTTGCCTCTATCAGATACCTACATAAAGTTGAAGTCCACCTCAAGCTCTGCCACACATATTTCATTTTCTTTGCAGTTCTTTTCAAAGGGCACCTATGACGAAGTCAAGACAACTGTGAATGTGTTTAGATGACCTGTTTTTACAGGTCTTTGGCTAAATTACAGTACTCAGTCCACAGTCATTGCTAGTACTTTTGATCATTGTGAACAGGTTTTAGTCAGACCCAGAATGTATCTTTGTACCTCGACCACAGCCTGTGTAGGACTGGCAGTATTCAGCATGGCAGTAAGACCCTCTTGTTGGCTTTCAGATTGAGAAAAATGAAGTTGGATGATTATGGGCGATAATGTGTCGATCACGCATTGCTGGAAGAAAATAAAATGTGGCATTAATTTCCCTATCCATAGTCCTGAAAAACCCTCATTCTTCTCATCACTGAATAAGATCAATACACAATAAGAATTCAACAACCTAACAACTTAATGTTAATCATTAAATCCCCTCCTTACGAGATACATTATAGTTGTTGTATTGTTGCATAGCTACAGTTTGTCATTGTTCATACTGTCATGTAGACTGAGTGGTTGAAGCAAGTCCGCTCCTTTCTCAGCTCCACTGTAGAGAGAAGACTTCTGGCCCCTTTGTTCGTGTCACTGTAAAAGGCTCGGCTCCTCTGTCTCACTGGATCCACATCCAGCGAGTAGGAGACGTTCATCCCTGCACTCAGCACCTCTGGAAAAGTACACAAGAGTCTTCCTTATCAGGGAGAGAAGTTCTGAACCTCATGGTTGTCTGCTGATGAACACCATTAGAAAGGAGAGATGGAGTCAAGACCTTAACTCTTTTGACCCAGATCCAGACCAAGGCCCAACCTTTCGATACACTTGGACTTCATCTTCACCACAAGTTGGTGGCACCTTAATTGGGGAGGACGGGCTTGTGGTAATGGCTGGAGCGGAATAGGTGGAATGGTATCAAACACATAGTTTCTATGTGTTTGATGCCATTCCATTTGCTCTGTTCCAGACATTATTATGAGCAGCCTCCCCTCAGCAGCCTCCACTGGTCTTCAGAATAGGAAGAGACCAAGACACACTTATTGTGGTCAGTGATTTAGCTATTCACAGAGGCTCCGACCTGGACCACCAAGGCCACAATTATGTGGTCTCAGATCATGACTCCATTTCTGTTGGAAAGCACAAAGCCTTTAGTGTTCCTAAAGTTCTGAGAGTTCTTACCAGCTTTACTCTTTGTTGCCTCTGCCATGTTAAAGCAGGCTGTTAAAGTGACCACGGGGGAAATGATCTCTTTTGCCAGACAGTCAAATCTATCAGTGCTGATCTCCGAGGGATGGAAGTGGAGATGAGCAGAGATGCTGAGGACCGGTCTGGACCTGTGAGCGATCGAGATAAAGATTGGGATGTTAGCCTACATTGTACGATGTTGGGTAGCTCTGCCCACACCTCATTGAGCGCAGCCACCGTTCAGTGCACCCTAGTGGGATATTTTTACTGGTTAACCTCTTATGGCTAGGGGGCAGTATTTTCACGGCTGGATAAAAAACGTACCCGATTTAATCTGATTAGTAGTCCTGCCCAGAAACTAGAATATGCATATAATTATTAGCTTTGGATAGAAAACACTCCAAAGTTTCTAAAACTGTTTGAATGGTGTCTGTGAGTATAACAGAAGTCCTATGGCAGGCAAAAACCTGAGAAGGTTCTGTTCAGGAAGTACCCTGTCTGAACATTTCTTGCCCTTGTTGATTCTTTCTATCTATTACAAGGGATCTCTGCTGTTACTTGACACTTCCCATGTCTCCAATGGGCTCTCAGAGCCCGGGAAAACAGGAATAACGTAATTCAAAGCCCTGGCTGAAACACACGAGAGCAAAAGCTAAGTGGTCTATCAGCAGACAAAGGCTTAGGCGCGTGACCTGCCCAGCCCCCGTCTTTCGGTTTTTCCCTCAGTTTAGAGACACGCAGATTCCCGGTCAGAATATTATCGCTTTTCTACGAGATAAATTGCATAAAAATTGATTTTAAACAGCGGTTGACATGCTTCGAAGTACGGTAATGGAATATTTAGAATTTTTTTGTCACGTTCTGCGCCATGCGCACGACCGTGATTTACCATTCGGAAAGTGTCTAGAACGCACTAACAAAACGTCGCTGATGGAACATAACGATGGATTATTTGGGACCAAACCTACATTTGTTATTGAAGTAGAAGTCCTGGGAGTGCATTCTGACAAAGAACAGGAAAGGTAAGACCATTTTTCTTATAGGAAATGTGATTTTGGTGAAGGCTAAACTGGGTGGGTGTCTAAATAGCTAGCCCGTGATGGCTGGGCTATGTACTTAGAATATTGCAAAATGTGCTTCATCCGAAAAGCTATTTTAAAATCGGACATATCGAGTGCATAGAGGAGTTCTGTATCTATAATTCTTAAAATAATTGTTATGCTTTTTGTGAACGTTTATCGTGAGTAATTTAGTAAATTGTTAGTAAATTCCCCGGAAGTTTGCGGGGGGTATGCTAGTTCTGAACGTCACATGCTAATGTAAAAAGCTGGTTTTTGATATAAATATGAACTTGATTGAACAGACATGCATGTATTGTATAACATAATGTCCTAGGTGTGTCATCTGATGAAGATCATCAAAGGTTAGTGCTGCATTTAGCTGTGGTTTTGTTTTTTGTGACATTATATGCTAGCTTGAAAAATGGGTGTCTGATTATTTCTGGCTGGGTACTCTGCTGACATAATCTAATGTTTTGCTTTCGCTGTAAAGCCTTTTTGAAATCGGACAGTGTGGTTAGATAAAGGAGAGTCTTGTCTTTAAAATGGTGTAAAATAGTCATATGTTTGAAAAATTGAAGTTTTCGGATTTTAGAGGAGTTTGTATTTCGCGCCACGCCCATCATTGGATATTGGAGCAGACGTTCCGCTAGCGGAACATCTAGATGTAACAACTGTCTATTTAAACCAGCTGTCTTTTCTTATCATTTTTTGGTCTCGTACCTCAAGACAACAACTGCGCCACGCGCTCCTACTACGATATCAGTCAGTCCATCCTCACCCAGGTCCATCTTCCCATCAATTGACTGGCCAAAGAACTGGAGCTTAGATCTCATCATCACAGCTGAGATGCGCTGCAGTAAGAAAACATACACATTTAATGAAAAGCCATTGATATTGATATCCCAGGAGGGATGTCTGTTTTATTTGATTGTGAAGGGCCGTTTTGAATGATTTCCATCTTCGTCGGCCTCACCTGGCTGAATTCAGGGCGGATCCCCTTTAGCTTTTCACCCAGGTAGATGTACACGGCCCCCCTGTGATCATCCTCAAGTGGAGCGCCCACAGCTACATCCTTCAGCCCATCTCCATTCAGGTCTGTGAGAGACGAGATGGAGGAGCCGAATCTACCCTGAGACAGCACTGAAACATTCATCTCCATCCTCAGTTCCAGCTAATAACGGAAGGGCGAGGAGAGATCACATGAAGATAAATACATATTACACTGTCTTTTTGTGCATTATTATTGAAGATGATGGATATTTATATCCAAATGAATATATTTTGGCTTCCAGATCACCTTGTCCCTGATGAACATATTCAACCAAAAAAATACAGCATTTGAATCTGTTGTTCAGAGGTTCACAGTTCAGCCCACCTTATCACTCAGTGTGTAGACGTAGATCCTGCCCTCTCTCGGAGGTTGGTGAAACATTGGTGCACCCACCAGTAGGAAGTCTGTGTTGCCGTCTGAGTCTATGTCCACAGAACACAGCTCTGCCCCGAAGTAGGAGCCCATCTGAGAAAATCAAAACTTACATTCATACAAAAATAGTTTTGAAATGTTCTAAGAAGTCCCTTGGTTTTGAATGAAACTCATAAGTAAACATAAAAAGTGACATCATGTGTTCCTCTTTACTATCAGAGGAGTGATTCAACCTTTGAAGTAACCCCATGTATCGCCCTGGCCATAGAGAGGGGTTTTTTGTTCTTTATTTTGGTTAGGCCAGGGTGTTACATTGGGTGGGTGTTCTATGTTCCTTTCTCTATGTTTTTGTATTTCTTTGTTTTGGGCCGTGTGTGGCTCCCAATCAGGCACAGCTGAAGCTCGTTGTTGCTGATTGGGAGTCAGACATAAGGAGCATGTTTTTCCTTTGGGTTTTGTGGGTAATTGTTTTCTGTTTAGTGTGTTCCTAACAGAACTGTTGCTAGTCATTTTTTGGTTTCTTTTGTATAGTGTTCGTTGATCATTAAAACCTTTTATGATGAACACTAACTCCGCTGCACCTTGGTCTCTCTTTCACGACAGCCCTTACAGAATTACCCACCACAAAAGACCAAGCAGCGGAGAAGAGGGCAGATGGAAGTCAAGGAGGACTATTGGAAGCAGCGCGCTCGGGAGGAGATGGCATCCTGGTCGCTGGAGGTGTTGGAGTCAAGGATTGACTGGACATGGGAGCAATTGCGGGACCACTGTGACAACCTGCCTGGGAGGCAGGTAGAGCCCGATAGGCAGCCCCCCAAAAAATTTGGGGGGGCACACGGGGTGTGTGGCAGAGTCAGGTTGGAGACCTGAGCCAGCTCCCCGTGCATACAGGAGGCTACGTAGTACTGGTCAGGCACCGTGTTATGCAGTAAAGAGCACGGTGTCCCCATTACGCGTGGAGAGCCCGGTGCGTTACATCCCAGCTCCTAACATCTGCCGGGGGAGATTGGGCATTGAGCCAGGACGGGTTGTGCAGGCCGTGCGCTCTAGACCTCCAGTGCGTCTTCAGGACCCGGTCTCTCCTGTGCCGTCTCCACGGACCAGGCCTCCAGTGGGTCTCCCTATCCTGGTCCGTCCTGTGCCACCTCCCAGGACCAGGCCTCCAGTGGGTCTCCCCATCCTGGTCTCTCCTGTGCCGTCTCCACGGACCAGGCCTCCAGTGGGTCTCCCTATCCTGGTCCATCCTGTGCCACCTCCCAGGACTAGGCATCCAGTGGGTCTCCCCATCCTGGTCAAGCCTGTGCCTCCTCCACGGACCAGACCTCCAGTGGGTCTCCCCATCCTGATCCGTCCTGTGCCGCCTCCTAGGACTAGGCATCCAGTGGGTCTCGCCAGTCCAGAGCCGCCAGAGCTGCCCGCCAGTCCGGAGCCGCCAGAGCTGCCCGCCAGTCCGGAGCCGCCAGAGCCGCCCGCCAGTCCGGAGCCGCCAGAGCCGCCCGCCTGTCCGGAGTCGCCAGAGCCGCCCGCCTGTCCGGAGCCGCCAGAGCCGCTCGCCTGTCCGGAGCCGCCAGAGCCGCCCGCCTGTCCGGAGCCGCCAGAGCCGCCCGCCTTCCAGAGCAGTCAGAGCTGCACGCCAGCCCGGGGAGTCCTGTGCCTACGCCTAGGGCCAGGCCTCTTACATGTCTTCTCAGCCAAGTGAATCCTGGGTCAGTGCCGCCGGAGCCGCCAGGGACGCCCGCCAGCCGGGCGCAGCCTGGGACGCCCGCCAGCCGGGCGCAACCAGGGTCGCCCGCCAGCCGGGCGCAGCCATCACCGCCAGCTGGGCGCAGCCATCGCCGCTCGCCAGCCGGGCGCAGCCATCGCTGCCCGCCAGCCGGGCGCAACCAGGGTCGCCCACCAGCCGGGCGCAGCCATCGCGGCCAGCCGGGCGCAGTCAGGGTCGTCCACCAGACCTTCGGCGCGGCCAGGTGCGCCACCTAAGAGGGCGACGCCAATGGTGGAGCAGAGGCCACGTCCCGCACCTGAGCCGTCGCCGTAAGAAGGCCCACCCGGACCCTCCCCTTCAATGTCAGGTTTTGCGGCCGGAGTCCGCACCTTGGGGGGGGGGGGTACTGTAGCGCCCTGGCCATAGAGAGGGGTTTTTTGTTCTTTATTTTGGTTAGGCCAGGGTGTTACATTGGGTGGGCGCTCTATGTTCCTTTCTCTATGTTTTTGTATTTCTTTGTTTTGGGCCGTGTGTGGCTCCCAATCAGGCACAGCTGAAGCTCGTTGTTGCTGATTGGGAGTCACACATAAGGAGCATGTTTTTCCTTTGGGTTTTGTGGGTAATTGTTTTCTGTTTAGTGTGTTCCTAACAGAACTGTTGCTAGTCGTTTTTTGGTTTCTTTTGTATAGTGTTCGTTGATCATTAAAACCTTTTATGATGAACACTAACTCCGCTGCACCTTGGTCTGTCTCTCACGACAGCCCTTACACCCCAAAAGCTGGTTTCATGCTGTCCCTATTGTATAACTTGATTCAGATACCACACTGCTTGCAGAAATAGCTAATGTTACCAACCTGTTCTCCAGGCAATCTTTGTGCCACAATCCAGTTGTTGTTAACCTTGTTAAAAAGTAGGATCCGTCCCATGTGTTCAGATCTTGGTGCTCCGGTAAAATATAGAAGGTTCTCATTCTTCTTCCCAACAGCTACAGAGTATCCTGTAATAACAATGAAGAAATGTAGGTCCATTGTAACTACACTCCTTTCACTGAAACATCTGAACTAACAGAGCCTTGAAAATAGTGTTTGTTCAAATTCACATTTGAGCAATATCATTTTTTGAGCTTAATATTCCATTACCCATATAGGAATCTTTGTCCAATGTGGGGTCCTGAATTTCCCTTTCCTCTGATCTCAGACCCTCAGTCTCAAAGAGAGATCCACGCCAGTTGTTTGATCCCACTGAGCCCAGAACCAAGGTGTCCTGTAGAGGAAATAAAACATTGGGTCATATTGTATGACATTTTATTAATAAGCATTCATTAACTATATACTGTGTCTATAAACTAGCTGCAATGGTGGTCATTACATTTATAAATGCGTATTTAAGCATTTACAAGGATTTGTAGTACAATGTAGAAGCATTGTACTAAACATTTTAAAACAATTGATACATATTACAAATGAACATTTAAGATGATAAAACATGCTGGACATACTATTGTGTATCTCACCTTATCAACGTAGACAGCACTGAACCCACTCTGAGACATCTCCTTAGTCAAGTTTCCAGCCAGAGCAGTCTTGGAACCTAGAACATACGGACACTGATATAACTAGCGATACATTAATACTTCTACTGTGGAATTTCTTGAGTAAGGTGTTATCACCAAAAATAAATACCAGTATATTTCAGGAAGTGACCAGTATTTCCACTTCAGGTTTTTTAAATGAATAACAACTTTCAGTTGACAGGGACTTTGCTGAAAAATAAGTAAGTAGTACTAAGAGTTTATCTGAATCCGGAGTTGTACCTTCAATGTTGAAGATCTTTTTTTGAAAGTTGTCAAGGATTCCTTTTAGTCCGTTGTAGTCCTCGATGAGGAAAGTGTTGTTCTCTTTTGGCTCTGATGCCAGGGACTTTAGTTTCGTCAAATCGACATTCTTGACCTGCCAAGAAATATAGCATAATGCAATTGTAGATAAAATAAAAACCTGATATCACATTAAGATAAGTATTCAAACCCTTTACTCAGTACTTTGTTGAAAAACCTTTGGGAGCAATTACAGCCTTGAATCTTCTTGGGTATGATGCTACAATCTTGTCACACCTGTATTTGGTGAGTTTCTCCCCTTCTTCTCTGCAGATCCGCTCAAGCTGTCAGGTTTGATGGGGAGCGTCTTTGCACAGCTATTTTCAGGTCTATTTCAAGTTCGGTCTCTGGCTGGGCCACTCAAGGACATTCAGAGACATGACCCTTAGCAACTCCTGCGTTGTCTGGGCTGTGCTTAGGGTCATTGTCCTGTTGGAAAGTGAACCTTCACCACAGTCTGAGGTCCTGAGCGCTCTGGAGCAGGTTTTCATCAAGGATCTCTCTGTACTTTGCTCCGTTCATCTTTGCCTTGATCCCGACTAGTCTCCCAGTCCCTGACGCTGAAAAACATCCCCACGGCATGATGCTGCCACCACCATGCTTCACCGTAGAGATGTAGCCAGGTTTCCTCCAGACGTGACACTTGGCATTCAGGGCAAAGAGTTCAATCTTACTTCATCAGACCAGAGAACCTTGTTTCTCTTTTGGCAAACTCCAGGGGGCTGTCATGTGCATTTTACTGATGAGTGGCTTCTGTCTGGCCACCCTACCATAAAGGCCTGATTGGGTGAGTGATGCAGAGATGGTTGTCCTTCTGGAAGGTTCTCCCATGTCCAATCAATTGAATTTACCACAAGTGGACTCCAATCAATTTGTAGAAACATCTCAAGGATGATCAAAGAAAACAGGATGCACCTGAGCTCAATTTCGAGTCTCATAGCAAAGGGTCTGAATACTTATATATACACATTACACACACATTTGCAAACATTTCTAAAAACCTGTTTTCGCTTTGTCATTATGGGGTATTGTGTGTATATTGCTGAGGATTTTTTTTATTTAATACATTTTAGTGTAACATAAAATGTGGAAAATGTCAAGGGGTCTGCATACTTTCCGAAGGCACTGTATACAATACATAGCCTACCGCATATTACACATGGCAGAAAAACATTTTTAAAAAACACTGATTTAAGATTGGTACATAATTGGTCTAGCCTAATGATGCTAATTCAGAGTTAGCCTATAGCACATTTGTATTTGATTTTGAATAACCTAGTAATAGGGAATTTTATATATTTTCAAAATGAATAGGTTGACACCTTTAGCTACAGAATATCTCAACACAAAGTGTGCAGAGAGAGGGGCTGAACAGTTTAATGAAATATGTTTAGTTGTGAAAACATGTTACTGTCGATGTTCCCGAACAGATTTCACTTGGTTTCCCAAATTAAGCACTCGGTAGCTGCAGGAACAGGGTTGGAGAGTCCATGGCATACAGAGTTTGGGCGAAATATCACCTGTCACGCAGTGAAATAACCGGAGTAGCTTGACCAATGCCAGTTAAAAATTTACAAGCGGGAAAGTGGCCTCCATTCGCTATTTGAGTGCATACCCATGACATGTCTTTTTTCTTGCCCCTGTTCCTGCCCATTTGACAATAGGCCATTCTAAATCACAACTAATTTTACATATTAGTAAAGTAAATATTTAATTGAGAATATTTAGATGTGCGAAAATATGATCACTTGATGGGAGTGTGTGCAGCCTGAGACAATGAACAGAGCGCAAGATTTTTTTGCGACTTTCTCAAATCACCAACAGCCTATAGTCACATCATGTAGCCCATATATCTTTTGATTTCTAAGGCATTCTAAAGGTTTGTATCGTTCACAACTAAAGATTCCAAATAACTATAAATCTAGTTTATCGGACAAGTGTCACGTGTGCTACCTCTCCGGCCTCTAGGTCACCAGGCTGCGCGTCATCAGAATCACCTGGACTCAATCACTTCCCTGATTACCTTCTATATATATATATATATATATATATATATATATATATATATATAAACACACACACACACACACACACACACACACATACACACTATATATATAGTATAGTAAGTTGGTGGTTGGAGATATCCCTCCAGTGGTGTGGGGGCTGTGCTTTGGCAAAGTGGGTGGGGTTATATCCTGCCTGTTTGGCCCTGTCCGGGGGTTTCATCGGATGGGGCCACAGTGTCTCCTGACCCCTCCTGTCTCAGCCTCCAGTATTTATGCTGCAGTAGTTTATGTGTCGGGGGGCTAGGGTCAGTCTGGTACATCTGGAGTATTTCTCTCTATTATCCAGTGTCCTGTGTGAATTTAAATATGCTGTCTCTAATTCTCTCTTTCTTTCTTTCTTTCTCTCTCTCTCTCGGAGGACCTGAGCCCTAGGACCATGCCTCAGGACTACCTGGCATGATGACTCCTTGCTGTCCCCAGTCCACCTGGCCGTGCTGCTGCTCCAGTTTCAACTGTTCTGCCTGCGGCTATGGAACCCTGACCTGTTCACAGGACGTGCTACCTGTCCCAGACCTGCTGTTTTCAACTCTCTAGAGACAGCAGGAGCGGTAGAGATACTCTCAAAGATCGGCTATGAAAAGCCAACTGACACTTACTCTTGAGTTCCTGACTTGTTGCACCCTAGACAACTACTATGATTATTATTATTTGACCATGCTGGTCATTTATGAACATTTGAACATCTTGGCCATGTGCTGTTATAATCTCCACCCCGGCCGGCACAGCCAGAAGAGGACTGGCCACCCCTCATAGCCTGGTTCCTCTATAGGTTTCTTCCTAGGTTTTGGCCTTTCTAGGGAGTTTTTCCTAGCCACCGTGCTTCTACACCTGCATTGCTTGCTGTTTGGGGTTTTAGGCTGGGTTTCTGTACAGCACTTTGAGATATCAGCTGATGTAAGAAGGGCTATATAAATACATTTGATTTGATTTGATATACACTGCTCAAAAAAATAAAGGGAACACTTAAACAACACAATGTAACTCCAAGTCAATCACACTTCTGTGAAATCAAACTGTCCACTTAGGAAGCAACACTGATTGACAATAAATTTCACATGCTGTTGTGCAAATGGAATAGACAACAGGTGGAAATTATAGGCAATTAGCAAGACACCCCCGATAAAGGAGTGGTTCTGCAGGTGGGGACCACAGACCACTTCTCAGTTCCTATGCTTCTTGGCTGATGTTTTGGTCACTTTTGAATGCTGGCGGTGCTTTCACTCTAGTGGTAGCATGAGACGGAGTCTACAACCCACACAAGTGGCTCAGGTAGTGCAGCTCATCCAGGATGGCACATCAATGCGAGCTGTGGCAAGAAGGTTTGCTGTGTCTGTCAGCGTAGTGTCCAGAGCATGGAGACGCTACCAGGAGACAGGCCAGTACATCAGGAGACGTGGAGGAGGCCGTAGGAGGGCAACAAACCAGCCGCAGGACGGCTACCTCCGCCTTTGTGCAAGGAGGAGCAGGAGAAGCACTGCCAGAGCCCTGCAAAATGACCTCCAGCAGGCCACAAATGTGCATGTGTCTGCTCAAACGGTCAGAAACAGACTCCATGAGGGTGGTATGAGGGCTCGACGTCCACAGGTGGGGGTTATGCTTACAGCCCAACACCGTGCAGGACGTTTGGAATTTGCCAGAGAACACCAAGATTGGCAAATTCGCCACTGGCGCCCTGTGCTCTTCACAGATGAAAGCAGGTTCACACTGAGCATGTGACAGACGTGACAGAGTCTGGAGACGCCGTGGAGAACGTTCTGCTGCCTGCAACATCCTCTAGCATGACCGGTTTGGCGGTGGGTCAGTCATGGTGTGGGGTGGCATTTCTTTGGGGGGCCGCACAGCCCTCCATGTGCTCGCCAGAGGTAGCCTGACTGCCATTAGGTACCGAGATGAGATCCTCAGACCCCTTGTGAGACCATATGCTGGTGCGGTTGGCCCTGGGTTCCTCCTAATGCAAGACAATGCTAGACCTCATGTGGCTGGAGTGTGTCAGCAGTTCCTGCAAGAGGAAGGCATTGATGCTATGGGCTGGCCCGCCCGTTCCCCAGACCTGAATCCAATTGAGCACATCTGGGACATCATGTCTTGCTCCATCCACCAACGCCACGTTGCACCACAGACTGTCCAGGAGTTGACGGATGCTTTAGTCCAGGTCTGGGAGGAGATCCCTCAGGAGACCATCCGCCACCTCATCAGGAGCATGCCCAGGCGTTGTAGGGAGGTCATACGGGCACGTGGAGGCCACACACACTACTGAGCCTCATTTTGACTTGTTTTAAGGACATTACATCAAAGTTGGATCAGCCTGTAGTGTGGTTTTCCACTTTAATTTTGAGTGTGACTCCAAATCCAGACCTCCATGGGTTGATAAATTGGATTTCCATTGATTATTTTTGTGTGATTTTGTTGTCAGCACATTCAACTATGTAAAGAAAAAAGTATTTAATAAGATTATTTCTTTCATTCAGATCTAGGATGTGTTGTTTAAGTGTTCCCTTTATTTTTTTGAGCAGTATATATAAACACACACACACACACACACACACATATACACCCATTGGAACCCTTTGGTTCCTTCCTCAGGCGTTATTGTTTCTCTTTCAGTTTCCTGTCTGTGCGTTGTTCGTGTTTATTGTTTTGTTTATTAAATTATGCTCTCCTGAACTTGCTTCCTGACTCCCTGTGCACTCGTTACAACATGTTTCAAATTATATATATGTGGTTAAAGATGCAAGAGCAAACTACTTCTCAAGAGCAAACTACTTAAATCCTTTTGCATGACAATAACTGTATGACAAAATTTCCTGACCACCACAGCCCTTCATTATTGATTTTCAATAAACCAGTTTCCGTGCTGTGAAGTGAGCTGAAGCCCGATTGGCACAAACAATATGTTCAATTGTCTTAAACAGAATTTTCGAGTTGTGGGAGTTCTCAGAGATCAGGGTAGAGAAGTAGTTTGCTCTTGCATCTTTAACCACAACATTGTAATTTCACGTTCAGCATTTTTTTTAAAACCCTTTTTAAGGGTAACGAGTGTGGTCATCTAACCAAGATGAGACTCTGGCAGACAGTTTATTCTTGCTTTTAACTGGTGCCACTGAGTCAAACGTAGCCTGACATACAGTATGTAATTGAACCTGTTCAGCAAATCATCAGTGTGATGACACAGAACAGGATCCTTAGTAGAGGATTAAAAAGCATTTGTAAATTTACTAGCAGTTGTGGAGGTATTGATGGGAGTGGGAACAGACACATTTTTAGGTGGGGGGGAAGCATTTTAAAAGCAATACTGATATGGTCAGAGACACACACATCAATAGTTTCCAAGCTATCAATATTCAGACCATAGAACAGCACGAGATCAAGAGTATGTCATTCGTTGTGTGTAGGCCCTGTGGAATGTAGATTATAACAGGTTAAAGATGCACTATGCAGAAATCACTCTGCCATTTCCTGGTTGATGAACTTCTAATAGTTCGCTTAATTTCAGTTTGTGACAAAACAAGCAAGTGTGGAGAATCATTGTACCATCCAAATCGCTGTAGAATATATTTTCCATGATCAAAAATATTGTATTTTCAGCTGTTTGAGGCTGGTGTACAAAACGGAAAGTAAAAGATGCAAAATCGAAACTTAAAAACGGGGAGCATAGAAATAGCGCACATAGAAGATATCTACCAGAGCTACCGCTTCTTAGACTTGCATTCAATGAGAATGACAGATCTATAACACACATTTCTATGTGAAATTGGTCAGGTGGCCCAAAAAGGTACATACATTGCAGCTTTAAAAAACTCCCACCTAGTGTAATATTTGAGAAACACACATGAATGTAAGCAGCATACATTGAAATCATACATTAAAAGCACTAACACTGGTATACACTGGTGATCAACTAGTCGAAACGGCCATATGCCAATACATTTGCACCTCGGTGAAGTTCAAGTGAAACAATTTGAAAATGTATCTCAATCCAGGGATGGAAGGTGTTGCTGTACTCCTAATTATCCCACAACAATTTATGGTAAATGGAGAAGATAAAAATACTGCTTCTTTAGCATTAGCTAACTAACATGAGGATGAACAGTTGTAATTGAATTAAGTCATACAATTGTGTGGTGTTGTGTAGGGGGTATTATAGGTATTATAGGACTTACCCCGATGACAAAGCGGATGATGTTTTTCTCATCACTTCTTTTGATAGAGTTTAACCTTCTATCACTATCACTGGGATTTCCATCTGTTATTATGACCAGTACTTTAGTTGCATCTGCGGTGGCGCCGGCAGCTTGGTTTTCAAAAATGTTGTTCCTGAAATAGATGTATTCAAACAACAGATCAAGCTATCTTTCCTACACCACATTCCCCTTTGATCAGATTCAGAGTATTCGGTTAGAACTTTGAAAGTAAAACTGATTAATAATTATCAACTGGGACCTACAAGACAAAGTCTATCGCCTTATGTGTGTTGGTTAGATCAGCCATGTGCTTTTCTTTCCAAAGATTATCCAAGGCTCTCTCCTCTTGGTAGTCTCTGAAGTTGAAAACTGTCCTGGTGTTTGTTGAGAACTGAACCGCTGCGAACTGTCGTTTACAAAAGAGGAAAAGATGACTAATATTGACTAATACCATACTTTACCATAATACCATACTTTCCATTGCACATACACTCTTAGAATTAGTGGTGACTCGAGGAAACCTGAAGATCCTTAAGGAACCCCTGGAGTTCCTCAAGGAACCATTGCTAGTCAAGTGGTTCATATTTGCACCTTTGGTTAGTTGAGGGGTTCTTGGAGGAACTTTGAATGGTTCAATGTAGCATTGGGTTCGTGGAGGGACCCTGGAGTAGAGGCGTGGCTTAGTATGGGCGTGGCTTTAAGATACTGTATATATTTTGTAGGCCACCCGTAAGAGTAAATGTCACTCCTGTTTATCTGTTCTGCTGTATTGTCATCACATGTGAAGGTTAAACAATAATATTTTTGTATTGTCAATGAGGCTTACAATGAGGCTTATTGAAATATATAATATGTATAAATATTCAAGGATTTAGTTTGCAGTGTGAAACTTAACATGATGAACAGGAATGACATTTACGCTAACGGGTGTCCAAAAAGTGCCTATCTGAAAGCCACGGCTCCAATCTGATAGGCTGCCACCACTACAATATATTATTAAAAAGGTTCAAAATGTAACTCCTCCCATCAGAAAAAGGTTATGGTTTGAACCTTTACACAGGGGTTCCTCCAAGACCCTTTTAAGAAGAGGTTCCTCAAGGAACCTGTTTGAACTGGAAAGGTTCCGCCGGGGTGGCAACTCAAAAGGTTCTTCTAGGCACCTTTACTTCTAAGAGTGTAGATAAACAGATGTATGTTCAGCAACCTCACGAGCATGATTTAAGTTATGAACTTTAAAGGGGAAGAATACCTTAATTGAGGAGTTTTTTAGGGTTGTCATGATATTGTTTATGAAACCTTTGTTCTTATCAAATTCATCCACTGTCATGCTTCCTGATCCGTCAAAGAGGAAAACGAGGTCCACTATTTTCTTAGTACATTCTGTAAGAGAAAGTGAATTACATAAATGTATATGATGTACAACATTCACAACATTCTTCACATATTCAGGAATCCAGATCTTATCATTCACAATTAATATTTTGTGACCTAATCCTAATGTAATTTAGCATGACATGAATAAACAGTCAATATATACCAAAAAATCTTAGGTTATGTTATCTACAGATATGTTCAAGTTTCACTGTTATACCTTGGAAGGCAGGTGTGAAGTTCGAGGTGATGTGGAGCTGGCTGTTGAACTGATAACAGATACTGTTCAGATAGGAGTTCCCATCACACTCGTGTGCCAGGCCAGGGCTGCAGGCCTGAATGAGGAGAATACGTCATTGTAAATGTGATAAAATAATGGATTGTCTGGTGGACCTCAGATGTCTTCAAAAGAGAGTTACAGGAATTTGGCATGATCATTTTTAGATTGCTTAGCTATTGTTTTATAACTCAAGCGAAACAAGTCATTCAGGTTTACACAGGCAGCTCAATTCTGACCTTTTTTCCACTAATTGGTGGAGCTGATCTGATTGGTCAAAAGACCAATTAGTGAAGAAAAATTCTGAATTGGGCTGCCTATGTAAATGCTGGCAAACATATTACATATGCACAGTACACTCACATGGAGTATTTGAAAACAAGAACACGATCAAATTAAATATTTGGTGGTTTTCTTACAGTGAACGTTGGAGGAGAAGTAGATTGTCCAGCCATAGACAGTCCAATGTACTTGATTGTGTCAGTTTCTGTTGGAAGGGAAAAGGCAGACTTGCAGAATCAACTATTGTTTCTCATTTTCAAGATCTTGTTGACATTTCAACAATATTTTAATACTCGATTAGCCATGGTTACCGTGATAGCTGTTACATGTTCTAATAATACTTATAATTATTCATTTTGTTAAGGTAGCCACCTTTCTAAATTGCAGTCCAGTAAGTACAGTATAGTGCATCATCAACATCCATCTCTACCTTCAGGAGTGTAACAGTCTGTACAGTTTGTTCGGTCTTGAGCACATCTACAGATTCCACCAGATCCGTTCTTCTGATGTGGCGCACTGACCATTACCCTGTGTGCGAAAAATAAAAAGCTTAGTTTGGCTGATTTAGATGAGACTGCATCCACTTCTTATATATATGACAAACTTTAGATCAAGAATGGTTGCATAACATTTCTGACAATGTGGTAAATTACTTTTGTATATCTGTTTTCTTTTGGTTACTAAGGTTAGAATAGCAAATGCATGGTGAAGGAGGAAAGCAGGATGTTGTCAGAGGTGTGATATGACGGAACACAAGTCAGAATTTCCATTCCATCAACGTATGCATAACTAATACACTGATGCACATTAGTCATGGGCATTGGATGCAGCTCACATCATTTAAGAAACTAAATAAGAATATAATATGTGGATGCTACCATGAAAGGATAATCCTCAATGAGTCTTGAATAACAATGAGTGAGAAAGTTACAGAGGCATAAACTCCCCTGTTATTGTAGTGGTGAGAGGTTAGCATGTCTTGGGGTGTGATATTTGTACGTCTAACACTCAAAAGGTGTTGTACTTTCTAAACGCTTCACCAGACACGGATGAAGATACCCTCAAATTAAAGCTGCCAGTCTGCACTTTAACCTCATAGTCATTATGTCATTTAAAAAAAAAGTACAGAGTACAGAGCCAAAACAACAAAAAATGTGTAACTGTCCCAATACTTTTGGAGCTTACAGAAACATATATATATTTCTAAATACATAGCTATGGATATATATAGTGCATGTTTGCAGATACAGGTGCATTTTTCTGGTCATTTTTGTTTCCTCAGGTTTGTGATATTGTTTTGCAGATGAAGTTTGTAATACTTAGCATTTTTCACTATGACGATAACAGTAACACTTGCCCTTTCTCCTTGCCAGATATGAATTGCAGGACTTTGTATCCAAAGAAATCCTGTTCCGCCCCCTTGTAGATTTTTGGGTTTGCTTCATCGATGTTGAAAGCCATTGAAGAGACAGCTGGCGAGTGAAAAGAAAGAAGGGTACAATCGGATGACAGACACAACTATTTGGGTTAGATGCATAAAAATTATATTCGGAAATATTTGCTGTCTATTAGGCCACGATGTACACGATGTACCACGATGTACAATAAAATACGTCATCTAAACAGCATTTCACACAAATGTTAGATATCCGATCTTCCCTACAACACAGGAAATTGGCATATTTTCATATTTTAGATTGTGGTCAGTGAAAACCAGTGCCGGCACTATGGGGGCATTGGGGCGGGGGGCAATGACTTTGACTTTTAACTTTTGTGCCCACCCAAAAAACCTTCTATCAACATTTGGATACAGTCATTTATTGATATAAGTATTACTACACCAGAGCTACATGCTCTAGCCAGTCAAACTGCCCGCCAGTTCATTGCCAACCCTGTAGCCTATTTTATACTCAGCAAGCAAGAGCAAGCTGCTTCTCCCTATTAGTTAAAAGAAATTGCTCAAAATAAGTGACCAAACTATATTGCTATTCCTGGGACTTGCATTGAGCTAGGATACTCGTACAAGAGCTATTATCAATAGAGAGAGGAGAGGGGAAGAGAGAGAGGCCATTGGAGCTGATGCTTGCAGAGATACGTGAATTGTGCAAGATGGGAATAGTGAAGACAGAGATGTGTTACACATTTGGGTAATTCATATATTAATCAATCATTCGTAGGCCTAGGCTGCCATACCCCCTGACCTGTGCTATGTAAGACCGGGTCATAGAATATCCACCAGAGACAGATTTAAATATCATATAGGCCTTCATAATAAATACCCCCAGCTGATCATAGTCTGGCGCAGGCTCTGGTGAAAACAAGTAGTGTGTAAGATGTGCACATGGATGAAAAGGTGCATAAATGTATTTTGAGGAATCATCATTTACATTTTTTGGACTGAACATAGGTGTGCTATAGGCTACTGTGGTTCAACCAGAACTGCCATCAATAGTTAATGTAGCTGTAACATTGTAAATAACTTCTTTATAACTTTTTCACTATGAAAAATGTGTGATAAATGGCCAAAAGTTAATGCTTATCATTGAGTGACTAAAAAACATGAATCGACAAGGAAGTTGTATCTAGGTTTAAAAGGTTAAGTGGCCTATGGTCCCAACCAACTACTGCCTTAAATTGTAAAAAGTGGAAGTCGGTTACCGTTATTGACTTGAAACCACAAGATAGTGTATGACTAGTTCTGTTTTCTAAAAAGCCCCCAAATAGTGACAATGAAGCATCTAACAAGTAAATTAAATTCAGAGCATTGAATTTTTGATTTTATTGGGATCCCCATTAGTCGATGGCAATGGCAACATTAGGCACCTTCCTTTTACAGAAATGATCCTTGTGCAAGTTAAGCATCCATTTTGAAAACATATCCTCCTCTACAATACTTCAAGTTTGTCTACTGATTGCAATGGTGTGAACAGTTCAACATATTTAGATTTAGTCAGGAATAGCAAAACTCAAACTAAACTGTAATTTAAAACGTGTAATATTGAAAGTAATTTACTTCTTTTTACTATTTGAGCTAATGATGTTTTGTTCAACCCCTTTAATATGTAATTGAATATTAAGTTGAGTGAAATCCTGATAGTCAGCGCTTACCCATGGCTGCCATGCAGGTGAGTAGGCAGAGGGGTCCCTGCCTGGACATCTTCTATTTCACTTTGTTCACTAGCATGCAGTGAGGAAAATATTGCAACACTCAACCTTTGCAAATGAAACTTACTCGTCTTCCTGCACTTGGTTTCCTGTGTGCCTCGTCTTATATGAGGTGTCTCCACCCCCAAAAGTAGCTGTGGTAGTTCACTATCATTTGGGTGAGTATGTGGATGTACATTCCCAGGTTAGCCTATACATGTCTCCATTTTACCTGGGCTTCTCCCAAATCGTTACAACATGCCACTGTGTTCTGAATTACATTTAGACTAACAGTTGGTTAAATATATTCTTGCCCTGGGTCCCATAATTGGTTAGTCCAGCCCAAATAAATGGCTCTGGTCAGGTGTGTGTTGGAACCTTCATTGTTAATGCTTTGCTTATTGGTTATGTGGTGCATTGCCACAGAACCATGTTGGTGGAAGATTCATAAATGATCCCTGTGCAAGTTAAGCATCCATTTGAAAACATATCCTCCTCTACTTCAACTATACTTATTGGTTACAATGGTGTGAACGGTTCAACATACTTCAGTATTTCATACTCAGCTCCCCATAAAATAAACTGTAATTTCAAATATGTAAGTCATTTACTTTTTTTACGAGTTCAGCTGAGGTTTTCTCCAACCACTTTAATATGTAATTGAATATTAAGCTGAGTGAAATCCTGATAGTCAGCGCTTACCCATGGCTGCCATGCAGGTGAGTAGGCAGAGGGGTCCCTGCCTGGACATCTTCTATTTCACTTTGTTCACTAGCATGTGAGGAAAATATTGCACCACTCAACCTTTGCAAATGAAAATGACTTGTATTCTTGCAATTTGTTTCCTGTGTGCCTCGTCTTATAAGAGAGTGTCTCCACTCACGAAAGTAGCTGCAAAGTAGCTGCGGTGGATTACTATCATTTGGGTGAGAAAGTGGATGTACATGTTTTATGCAATTTCCTCTTTTGCACTATTGGTATTGGTACATTGCCCCATCCCCTTCTTTTATACTTCCCCAGTGAGAATACCTTAATAAGTATCAAATGTGAGAACCCTGTCAAGAAAACCGGTACAGAGTACATACTGTGGTGGCTAATTTCTGCATTACCAAATGAGGAGAGTTACAAACACACCAGTCTGAGTTAAACTACATCTTTAATACTTAAGATACTTTTGCAAAAGCACTTGACCTTCAATAATGCACTCTCTCGAATGAACCATTGAATAAGGTGCCTACACCTCAACACAAAGAGTTTTTATACTCAAGGTCCACCCCTCTCAACGTACATGACAAACCACAGATACATAGAATGGGTCACAAGGTTAAGTTTTGTATGACAGATATCCATAAAACACAGCAGGCAGTAACTGCTATATCAACAGGGTTCATTAAATAGCCCAGTATCTGGTCTCCTTAGAACCGTCCCTCCCTGGTACGGTATTGAACAGAACTATTAGCTCATGTCCTCTGGAATGCTTTTTAGGCGTTCTTATCAAAATACATCATAAATCTCTTCTGTCAGTGCTATCTCATGGAGGCCCATCCTCAGTAAAACACCTCTTGTTACTACTCCTGGACAGGCTCACTGGGGGGAGTGAGCCTCTAGGCCATATACTGTCACAGGACAAGTGCGAGATCTAAGAGAGGACATACAATGGTCCCAGACACTACCATAAACCTCCCCACAATAAAGAAAAGGAGGGAGTGACTTGCTCGCAGACATTGTGGAGACAAGTCATTGGTTTGCCCATTAATCATGCCATCCCTTCACATGGTTTAAGAATAGGTAAAGACACATTCACATATAAAAGACAAGTCTGACCTCTCCCCTCTCTGGGCCCCAAGTGACTGAGCCCCAGCTAAGGGAAACGTGCAACTGAAACATACCAGAGTGCAAAGGACACTTTCTAATGACAAGTATCTCACATAAGCATATTATACGAATAAAACATCTTAATCATCTATGTTACCCAACTAATTCTGATTCATCCACCACAATACTACAGAGGCAACAACAAACATATGAGAAAGCTTATTTGGCTATTCAGTTGAGTTTCATTTTATTTCACGTATGACTATAGTTTAGTTTTATTGATTGTGTTTGAAATCACATAGGCCTAGCAGCAGCGCAAGAAAAGTTACTTTGTCTAACCTCAGACACTTCTGGATACCAGTTTGATTGAGATTCTCCTTGCTTCAATTTGACTTAATCATTTTAATCAAATTTTGTCCTAATTGCCACATTGTACACATTGACATTTGCTCTAATAAGATAAATAGTTAGCTAGTTGCTAAATGTCTGTCAGGGGAAGGGTGTTGGTACCTTTTTAACCACAATGCTCTTTGGCTATGCAGTGACATCAGTTTCACACTTGCACAGTGTGAAATGTTTCATCACCTTAATGTTTGCTGTTTGTGCTGTTTTGCATATCATAATTGTATTTGATGTGTGTATCTTTGTAATTACAGGTCTCATTTGCAAAAGAGACATTGGTCACAATATGACTCCCTGTCAAAATAAGGTTAAATATAAGAAATATTACGTTAGTGTTGGGAACCCCCTATGTGTTTGGACTGTCACTGCATGACTTATTGCAGTGTATTGTAGAGTGCAAAGTTCAGAGGATGTCCTCTGGTGATTGCAACATTTCACTTCTGTTTTGACACACCATCTAGAAGTTTTTGTTTGTGTTGTCTCTTTCTTCCTGCCTCCTCTTCTACCCTATCCCAGGTAATTTGTTGCTTTTTTTGTGTTGGTTTTCCTTATAGTTGCTTATGTAGCATCTTTGGGTTTTAGAAAAGCAATATATAATAATATGTATTAAACGAAAAGCGTAATTTCTGCAAATTATTAATTGCAGAACTGCCTACATACTTGCCACTGGTTTAAAACCCTCAAGCAGGTATTCCCAAACTGGGGCAATGCCGTCGGGGGTACGCCAAATTAAAATGTGATTCACATCTATAATTTTTTTATTTTTTAATATAAAATAAATTCACATTTTCAAACAGTCCATTTCCTAAGGTCCGCGTCCATAGAGACACATACCAGCTCTACTGGTAGTACTGCTACTGTAACAGTGTAGGTTCCGTCCCTCTCTTCGCCCCAACCTGGGCTCGAACCAGGGACCCTTGCACACATCAACAACTGACACCCCACGAAGCATCGTTACCCATCGTGCCACAAAAGCCACGGCCCTTGCAACGCAAGGGGAAACCCTACTTCAAGTCTCAGAGCGAGTGATGTCACTGATTGAAACGCTATTAGCGCGCACCACCGCTAACTAACTAGCCATTTCACATCGGTTACACTACTACCAGCAGTACTACACCTGCACCTGTTGACGATACAAGTTGTTCTGCTTCCACGAGCACATCTAATGCTAGCATCAGTAATTCTACATTTGTTGTTAGCTCAGCTAGCATGGACACTGACGGTTGTGAATCTGATGCAGCCGAAGAGCTACTGCCCCCTTACCCGGGAAAGCACAGAACAACAGACAGGGACGTTGGACCATCAAAGAGGCGCAAATATGATGAGAACTACATTGATTTGGGGTTCACTTATATTGGAAGTAGTGTCTTTCCTAAGCCACAGTGTGTTATATGTGCAAAAGTACTATCTCACAACTCTATGAAACCTTCACTCTTGCACAGACATTTAGAAACAAAACATGCCAATTTGAAAAATAAGCCACAGGAGTTTTTTGAGCGAGAATTAAGACGACTTTCGAGTAGTAAGACATGTATAAAAACAACAGGTACCATTAATAAGAAGGTGCTAGAAGAGTCTTATATGGTGAGCTACCGAGTAGTTAGGACAGGCAAGCCTCATACTATTATGGAGGACTTAATTCTTCCAGCTGCCGCGGATATGGCTGGGACAATTCTGGGGGAAAAGGCCCAAAAAACTATACAGACAATATCATCATCAAACAATAGTTTCATGACGCATCAGTGACATGGCAGGAGATGTTTTGAAACAATTACTGCTTCGCATACAAGCCTGTGAATTCTGTGCGTTACAGCTGGATGAGTCAACAGACGTGGCGGGCCTGGCACAGCTTCTGGTATATGTCCGTTACGTTTATGGGGGGTAAATTAAGGAAGAGATCCTCTTCTGCAAACTACTGGAAACAGGACAACAGAAGAGGATATTTTTTAAGTACCGGACAGCTTTGTGACATCAAATGAACTTTGGTGGTCAAGATGTGTTGGTATCTGCACTGATGGAGCAGTTGCTCCTGACGCCACCTGGGTACACTGCAGCCTCCACCGAGAGGCTCTTGCTGCCAAGGGAATGCCTGACAGCTTGATAGACATTTTGGACACTACAGTGAAAATGGTTGACTTTGTTAAAGGAAGGCCCCTGAACGTGTATTTTCTGCACTATGCAATGATATGGGCAGCGACCATGTAACGCTTTTACAACATGAGCTGGTTATCAAGGGGCAAAGTATTGACACGCTTTATTGAATTGAGAGACGAGCTTAAAGTTCTTTACTTATCATAATTTTCACTTGTCTGACCGCTTGCATGATGACACGTTTCTCACACAACTGGCCTATCTGGGTGATGTTTTTTCTCGCCTGAATGATCTGAATCTAGGATTACAGGGACTCTCCGCAACTATATTCAATGTGTGGGACAAAATTGAGGTTATGATTAAGAAGTTGGAGCTCTACTCTGTCTGCACTACTCTGTCTGCAAGGACACAGGTCTTGTCATCATTGTATGATTTTTTGTGTGCAAATGAACTAAAGCTTACAAATGTGATATAGCGAAACACCTGAGTGAGTTGGGTGTGCAATTACGCAGGTACTTTCCCAAAACGGATGACACAAACAACTGGATTTGTTATCCCTTTCATGCCCAGCCTCCAGTCCACTTACCGATATCTGAACAAGAGAGCCTCATCGAAATTGCAACAAGCTGTTCTGTGAAAATTGAATTTAAATCAGAAGCCACTGCCAGATTCCTGGATTGGGCTGTGCTCAGAGTATCCTGCCTTGGCAAATCGCGCTGCTAAGACACTGATGCCCTTTGCAACCAGGTACCTATGTGAGAGTGGATTCTCGGCCCTCACTAGCATGAAAACTAAATACAGGCACAGACTGTGTGTGGAAAATGATTTAAGACAGATTCTCTCCAATACAACCCAACATTGCAGAGTTATGAGCATCCTTTTAAGCACACCCTTCTCATTAACTAGTTGTGAGTTATTCACAATTTTCGATGAACAAATAAGGTTTTATATGTAAGATAGTTAAATAAAGAGTAAAATTATTGATTATATTATTATTTGTGCCCTGGTCCTATAAGAGCTCTTTGTCACTTCCCACGTGCCAGGTTGTGACAAACTCACACTCATTCTTATGTTTAATAAATGTTTTGTATAGTGTGTGTGTGGCAGGCTTACAATGATGGCAAAAAACAACATTTGAGAGTGCGCTGACCCTGGTGCTAGAGGGGGTACGCAGCTGGAGGTGTTTGAAGGGGTACGCGACTATGAAAAGTTTGGGAACCACTGCTCTAGAGTCTATTGACGCTCCGAAGAGTCAGTCTAAGTCATGTAATACAAAAATTCCTATCAAAATCAGTCAGTTTAAGCTATAGATATCTGTTTTTTTGCATGGGCTGTGGCTAAATCCACCGAATCCGCTTATGGCGGCCTTCTGCATCTGTGGTGGAAGATTGCCGAGCTACAGCGTTTTTTGAAAAACCATGAAACATCCTGAAAATTGGTCTTCTCATGAAAACGACTGTATCGTTCGGACGGTTTGGCTTGTATGGCCACTTTATGGAAATATAGAGCAAAACGGAGAACACTACGACCCCCACAATTGTCAGAGGACTCGTCTGAAGGTACCCGGTACCAGTTTAAAAGATTAATGGAAGTATGGAGGTAGTTTGTGCCTACCCAAAAAATGGGGTTCAATGTGTGTCCAATAACAACAACATCCAGAGCTTTCTTATACAGTATCTCCTAGAAATGGGACAGACATTTTAAAGCCTTATTCCTTTTGATTTATTTTTTACTGTTTTATTTGCCATTCATGAATGTGCTATTCGGTTTAGACTCTTAAGTATTATTAACAGCTCTACTGATCTGGTTAGAAGCAAGAGAAATAAGTAGTGCCATTCTATTTCTGGAACTTCTGCATTTTCCTAGTTCTTTGGTAGCCTTATTGATATACCAATATGTTTTCTCTTATAGGTTAAGAAGCCTATACACCATATTATTTTATCAAAGTTGATGTGGCCACCGAATGAAACCACCATGCTACCCAACATTGGCTTGCATAACTTTCTCCTCCAGTTGTATTGATACTAGTGGCAACTTTAATCCTGTCTTTCCACTTTATTTGTATGCTTTTTGTGTCTTTGTTTTGCTTAAAATTGTGTTTTGTTCCCTGTGGGGCTTTTATGCTATACTGGATACCACGTGTTATGACTGGGTGAGATTCTTCTTTTTGTAACAGGATCCACTCCTATTCTTGCTCTACATAAATTACATGGATTCAGCCTGTTCATGCCCTCTGTTCCAGTATGTGGATGACTGGTTTCACAAAAGAATAAGGAGACCATTGAAAAGACCCTAAGCAATGAATTGACTAAAGTCAGTAAGTGGTTATCCGACAACAAACTGTCTCTGCATTTAGGCAAGACAGAATGTATCCTGTTTGGTTCCAAACACAAAGTGAGAAACTCTTCCAACTTCTCGGTCAAGTGTAATGGTCTAGCGGTGAAGGAGAAATGCTGCATTACATACTTGGGATGTAATCTGGACCAACACATGACAGGTGAACTCATGGTTCTGAAGGTCATTGGGAAGGTTCACTACAGGACAAAGTTCCTGGAAATAGACACCAAGTTCCTGGATACAGAGACTATGAGGACCCTGACAACATCTCTGATTCTCAGTACATCATGCAGAGAGGAATAAATATCTCTCCGGAAAGCAGAAGGGCGGAGGTCTGTGTTTCATGATTAATGACTCATGGTGTAATTCTGGGCACATACTGGAACTCAAGACATTTTGTTCACCCGACCTAGAATAGCTCACAATTAAACGCTGACCATATTATCTCCCAAGAGAATTCTCCTCCGTCATCGCCACGGATGTTACATCCCACCTCAAGCCGAAACCTTGGCGGCTCTCAAAGAACTTCACTGGACTTTATGCAAACTGGAAATCACATATCCTGAGGCTGCATTTATTGTAGCTGGGTATTTTAACAAAGCAAATCTGAGGACTAGGCTGCCGAAGTTCTATCAACATATTGACTGTCCTACTCGCGCAACTAAGACTCTCGACCATTGCAATTCAAACTTCCGGAATGCTTACAAGGCCCTCCCCCGCCCTCCATTTGGAAAATCTGACCACGACTCCATCTTGCTCCTCCCGTCCTATAGGCAGAAACTCAAACAGGAAGTACCCGTGCTTCGTACTATTCAATGCTAGTCTGACCAATCGGAATCCACACTTCAGGATTGTTTTGATCACGTGGACTGGGATATGTTCCGGGTAGCTTGTGAAAATAATCTAGACGCATACACGGATACGGTGACTGAGTTCATAAGGAAGTGTATAGGAGATGTAGTACCCACTGTGACTATTTAAACCTACCCTAACCAGAAACTGTGGCTAGATGATAGCATTCATGCGAAACTGAAAGTGCGAACCACCACATTTAACCAGGGCAAGGTGACTGGTAATATGGCAGAATAAAAACAGTGTAGCTATTCACTCCGCAAGGCAATCAAACAAACTAAACGTCAGTATAGAGATAAAGGGGAGTCGCAATTCAACGGCTCAGACACGAGATGTATGTGGCAGGAACTACAGACAATCACGGACTACAAAAGGAAAACCAGCCACGTCGTTGAGACCGACGTCTTGCTTCCGGACAGGCTAAACCCATTCTTCGCACGCTTTGAGGATACCACAGTGCCACCGACGCGGTCCGCTACCAAGGACTGTGGGCTCTCCTTCTCCGTGGCCAATGTGAGTAAAGCATTTAAACCCTCACAAGTGAGTAAAGTGTTAACCCTCACAAGGCTGCCGGCCCAGGCGGCATCCCTAGCCGCGTCCTCAAAGCATGCACAGACCAGCTGGCTGGTGTGTTTACGGGCATATTCAATCTCTCCCTATCCCAGTCTGCTATACCCACATGCTTCAAGACGGCCAAGGTAACTGACTTTAATGACTATCGCCCCATAGCACTCACCTCTGCCATCATTAACCTGTTATGGATAGGGGGCAGTATTTACACGGCCGGATAAAAAACGTACCCGATTTAGTCTGATTATTACTCCTGCCCAAAAACTAGAATATGCATATAATTATTAGCTTTGGATAGAAAACACTCCAAAGTTTCTAAAACTGTTTGAATGGTGTCTGTGAGTATAACAGAACTCATTTGGCAGGCCAAAACCTGAGAAGATTCCTTACAGGAAGTGCGCTCTCTGACCATTTCTTGGCCTTCTACACTCTCTTTATTGAAAACTGAGGATCTCTGCTGTAACGTGACACTTCCTACGGCTCCCATAGGCACTCAGAAGGCGGCAAAACGCTGAATGATGCTTTTGCAGGCCCAGGCTGAAAAACAGTAGCGCATTTAGATAGTGGTCGATCAGAGAACCATGAGACTGAGGCGCATGCACGAGGCGACACCATGTTTTTATTCTTTCGTCTTTGAACGAAAACAGGGTTTCCCGGTCGGAATATTATTGCTTTTTTACGAGAAAAATGGCATAAAAATTGATTTTAAACAGCGGTTGACATGCTTCGAAGTACGGTAATGGAATATTTAGAATTTTTTTTGTCACGAAACGCGTCGGGCGCGTAACCCTTCGTCACCCTTCGGATAGTGTCTTGAACGCACAACAAAACGCCGCTATTTGGATATAACTATGGATTATTTGGAACCAAACCAACATTTGTTATTGAAGTAGAAGTCCTGGGAGTGCATTCTGACGAAGAACAGCAAGGGTAATCCAATTTTTCTTATAGGAAATGTGATGTATTGTATTGTATAACATAATGTCCTAGGCGTGTCATCTGATGAAGATCATCAAAGTTTAGTGCTGCATTTAGCTGTGGTTTTGTTTTTTGTGACATTATATGCTAGCTTGAAAAATGGGTGTCTGATTATTTCTGGCTGGGTACTCTGCTGACATAATCTAATGTTTTGCTTTCGCTGTAAAGCCTTTTTGAAATCGGACAGTGTGGTTAGATAAAGGAGAGTCTCGTCTTTAAAATGGTGTAAAATAGTCATATGTTTGAAAAATTGACGTTTTTGGATTTTTGAGGAATTTGTAATTCGCGCCACGCCTATCATTGGATATTGGAGCAGGGGTTCCGCTAGCGGAATGTCTAGATGTAAGAGGTTAAGCTCGAGGCCCAGGGTCTGAACCCCGCCCTGTGCAACTGGGTCTTGGACTTCCTGACGGGCCACCTTCAGGTGGTAAAGGTAGGAAACATCACCTCCTCTCCGCTGATCCTCAACACTGGGGCCCCACAAGGGCGCGTGCTCAGCCCCCTCCTGTACTCCCTGTTCACCCATGACTGCGTGGCCATGCACGCCTCCAACTCAATCATCAAGTTTGCAGACAACACAACAGTAGTAGGCTTGATTACCAACAATGATCAGACAGCCTACAGGGAGGAGGTGAGAGCTCTGGGAGCGTGGTGCCTGGAAAACAACCTCTCACTCAACGTCAACTAAACAAAGGAGATGATCGTGGACTTCAGGAAACAGCAGAGGGTGCATCCCCTTATCTACATCGACGGGACTGCAGTGGAGAAGGCGGAAAGCTTCAAGTTCCTTGGCATACACATCACTGACAAACTGAAATGGACCACCCACACAGATAGTGTGGTGAAGAAGGCGCAACAGAACCTCTTCAACCTCAAGAGGCTAAAAGAAATTGCCTTGTCGTCTAAAACCCTCACAAATTTTTACAGATGCACAATTGAAAGCATCCTGTCGGGCTGTATCACCGCCTGGTACGGCAACTGCACATCGAGCAACCGCAAGGCTCTCCAGAGGGTGGTGCGGTCTGCCCAATGCATTACCGGGGGCAAACTATCCGCCCTCCAGGAAACCTACAGCACCCGATGTCACAGGAAGGTTAAAAAGATCATCAAGGACATCAACCACCCGAGCCACTGCCTGTTCACCACGCTATCATCCAGAAGGCGAGAAGGCGAGATCAGTACAGGTGCATCAAAGCTGGGACCGAGAGACTGAAAAACAGCTTCTATATCAAGGCCATCAGACTGTTAAAACCTCTTATATCTACACGTTCCGCTAGCGGAACGTCTGCTCCAATATCCAATGATGGGCGGGGCGCGAAATACAAACTCCTCTAAAATCCGAAAACTTCCACTTTTCAAACATATGACTATTTTACAGCTATTTAAAGACTCTCCTTTATCTAACCACACTGTCCGATTTCAAAAAGGCTTTACAGCGAAAGCAAAACATTAGATTATGTCAGCAGAGTACCCAGCCAGAAATAATCAGACATCCATTTTTCAAGCTAGCATATAATGTCACATAAACCCAAACCACAGCTAAATGCAGCACTAACCTTTTATGATCTTCATCAGATGACACACCTAGGACATTATGTTATACAATACATGCATGTCTGTTCAATCAAGTTCATATTTATATCAAAAACCAGCTTTTTACATTAGCATGTGACGTTCAGAACTAGCATTCCCACCGAACACTTCCGGTGATTTTACTAAATTACTCACGATAAACGTTCACAAAAAGCATAACAATTATTTTAAGAATTATAGATACAGAACTCCTCTATGCACTCGATATGTCCGATTTTAAAATAGCTTTTTGGATGAAGCACATTTTGCAATAATATAAGTACATAGCCCAGCCATCACGGGCTAGCTATTTAGACACCCACCCAGTTTAGCCTTCACCAAAATCACATTTCCTATAAGAAAAATGTTCTTACCTTTCCTGTTCTTCGTCAGAATGCAGTCCCAGGACTTCTACTTCAATAACAAATGTAGGTTTGGTCCCAAATAATCCATCGTTATGTTCCATCAGCGACGTTTTGTTCGTGCGTTCTAGACACTATCCCAACGCTAAATCTCGGTCACGAGCATGGCGCAGAATGTGACAAAAAAATTCTAAATATTCCATTACCGTACTTTGAAGCATGTCAACCGCTGTTTAAAACCAATTTTTATGCAATTTATCTCGTAGAAAAGCGATAATATTCCGACCGGGAAGGTGCATGCCTGTAAACTGAGGGAAAAACCGAAAGCCGGGGGCGGGGCGGGTCGCGAGCGTAAGGCTTACTCCACATGAGTGACCACTTAGCTTTTGCTCTCCTTTGTTTCAGCCAGGGCTTTGAATTACGTCATTCCTGTTTTTCCCGGGCTCTGAGACCCCATTGGAGCCGTGGGAAGTGTCACGTAACAGCAGAGATCCTTAGTTTTTGGAAGAGATGTCAAAGAAAGCAAATAAATGGTCAGACAGGGTACTTCCTGAACAGAACCATCTCAGGTTTTTGCCTGCCATAGGAGTTCTGTTATACTCACAGACACCATTCAAACAGTTTTAGAAACTTTGGAGTGTTTTCTCTCCAAAGCTAATAATTATATGCATATTCTAGTTTCTGGGCAGGACTAATAATCAAATTAAATCGGGTACGTTTTTTATCCAGCCGTGAAAATACTGCCCCCTAGCCATAAGAGGTTAAACAGCCATCCCTAGCACATTAGAGGCTGCTGCCTATAGGCATGGACTTGAAATCACTGGCCACTTTAAGAACTGGAACACACTAGTCACTTTAATAAGGTTTACATATCTTGCATTACTCATCTCATATGTATTTACTGTTTTCTATACTATCTAATTCACTTAATGTTTCCATATCTTGTATTACTCATCTCATATGTATATACTGTTTTCTATACTATTCTACTGTATCTTAGTCCATTCCACTCTGACATCGCTCGTCCATATGTATATAGTCTTAATTCATTCCTACTTAGATTTGCGTGTATTGGGTATATGTTGTGTAATTTGTTCGATATTACTTGTTAGATATTACTGCACTGTCGGAGCTAGAAGCACAAACTAATTATGTAAAAATTACATAATTAGTCATGCCATCCCATTTTTTACTGCCTTGTTATATGATAGTTTTTTTCTAAACTGATACAAACTTGTCTTTCTGTGACTTAGTCATAAGACTGGGCTTACAGCTGAGCCGTTTTGGGTGTGACCGCAGCATGCGACATCCCATGGGTTTATTATCTACAAGTATATTACAAGTATATTATATTTGCAGAAAGGAGCACATTATTGTGTATTCTGTTGTGAATGCAGTTAGCATGAGGTTGATAGACCGAGGGCTCAACCATCTATCTTAAAACGAATTGCCTTTTACACACTATCTGTTGACTGACACATACAAAAAGGGGTTGTATTTTTTCTATAAAAGCAGAGACCCGACTATGTTTGTTAAGCTTTCAACTCTGAAACATTCTTGGTAATGGTTGATTGCTTCATTTTTGCAAATCTTATAATAAAGTTGTTGTGAGAGGAATCTACAGTCTCTCACTTCCTATAGTATGCTACCACACACTATGACTATTCTTGTATCTCGTGGTTCAGTGACATAACAACAAATCTGAAGGACAAATCAAAAAGGGCCCAAAACAAACTAATGAAGAGAGTAGCTGGCTAGCTGTCTGAATCGCCGTGACCGCAACCGACCTCACTACTCACTGGACCCTTTTGATCACTTGGCTAAGCATGCCTCTCCTTAATGTCAATATGCCTTGTCCATTGCTGTTCTGGTTAGTGTTTATTGGCTTATTTCCGTGTAGAGCCTCTAACCCTGCTCATTATACCTTATCCAACCTCTCAGTTCCACCACCCACACATGCGATGACATCACCTGGTTTCAATGATGTTTCTAGAGACAATATCTCTCTCATCATCACTCAATGCCTAGGTTTACCTCCACTGTATTCACATCCTACCATACCTTTGTCTGTACATTATACCTTGAAGCTATTTTATCGCCCCCAGAAACCTGCTCCTTTTACTCTCTGTTCCAGACATCCTAGACGACCAATTCTCATAGCTTTTAGCCGTACCCTTATCCTACTCCTCCTCTGTTCCTCTGGCGATGTAGAGGTGAATCCAGGCCCTGCAGTGCCTAGCTCCACTCCTATTCCCCAGGCGCTCTCTTTTGATGACTTCTGTAACCATAATAGCCTTGGTTTCATGCATGTTAACAAACAGTCTTCTCATGTGCCCTGCTAGTATATCTTCAACTTCTATGTCTACCTGTTCTGGTCTCCCTAACTCTGGCATTCTATTTTTTCTACCTGATTAGCTAAATGTAATTCATCATTTAAAGAGATAGATCCTAGTAAACCAACTCTAGGGATAATATCTTGACCTAATATTTTAGCTGCCATAATCGTGTCCACCAAGTAAGTTGGGAACACTTCTACCCATTTGCTATACTTATCTATTATTGTTAAACACCCCTTCTTCCCCTCACTTCAGAATAGTTCAATAAGGTCCATTTCCAAACGTTGGAATGGATATTCTACAAACAATTTTTTAAAGTAATTATCGTCTAGGCCACTAAGTCTTTCCTAACCTGCAGTGTTTCCTTACCTGCTCTACCATCCTTCCTCCCTGTTGACACCTGGCTCTGCCCATGTGTCAATATTACAGTATATCTTAACAGTGTCTTTGGTAAGATTAGTAAATTATCTCTATGTCAGACCTTATCTTGTAGGATTGCCCCTTTCATTTTCCACATGTCCAATTCTCCCTGGGGCGTTCGTTCTTGGCTATCCTGTAACAATTCTCTGTCCAGTGTCCTGTTTTATCTTCTTTAAGATTTATCTGTGCTGCTTTGTGTGGTTTTAAATGCCTATGTGCTTGTCTGTGTAAATAGTAACATTTCTATCATTTCTCATTTCGCAGGCTCTAGTCAATGCTACTATTTCGGCCTGCTGTGCAGAATAGTGTCTGGGCAATGGTTCAGTGTCTAACACCTTCATTCCTGAAACCAACTAAGCTTTCATTCCCCATTTAGTTAGGGCAACAACTACTTTCAACAAAATCATCATATCTCTTCCTAGCGAATTTACCAAACATAAACTGAAAATCAAAACTAAAATACATGCCTCTCCTCCTAACTTTTCATATTTTTTTCAAACCAATGGAGCCGATAGTCTCTCCATGAATTACTATCCTAAAGCTAAGCGAACCAAATTCTCTTCCCCTTTTATTCTTATTCTGTCTTTTCTGTCTGTCACGGTATTATTTCTGTCCCCCATTTCTCGGGAGAGCCTTACACTCTGCCATCTAATCCTGTTTATAATTTAACTATGCTGGTCTCCACTCAGTAACTGTTATCTAACCCTTCTGTGTCACTTCTATCTTCTCTTCCTGGCCCCCCTCCTTTCTTCCTACTATTCCCAAACCATCAAGGTCTCAGTAGTGCAGGGGAGGACTTCTCGGTCTGCCCTTCCTTCTATCTGTCTGTCGCTCTTTCTCATAACAGTCAGTGTCAAATATTGGTTCTGTTTCCACCTATTGACTAACTGTCTCACTGTCTCCCTGGTTGCACTTCTGGATTTTAGAAAAATCAACATGTCTATGGTAGTAATATCAAAATTATTGCATAGTTAAGTAAGTTTATCTGATACTCTCAATGATCCTGGATCTGTAACAAGCGTCATTGTAGGTAGACCAAAATGCAGTGGGTATATTGATCACCTTATTTTTTTTAGAAGGAAAAAAACACTTACACAAAACAAACAACGAAAACAGTCCCGTAAGGTGCACAGACTAAACAGGAAACAACCACCCACAAACACAAGTGAAAACACACACAACTAAATATGGCCTCCAATCAGAGATAACAACAAATAGCTGCCTCTGATTGGAGGTCATTGACAAAACTAACATAGAAATAGAAAAACTAGAAAAACCACATAGAAATAGAAAACAGAACATAAACCAAAAACCCTGAAACACACTAAACAAACACCCCCTGCCACGCCCTGACCAAACTACAATAACAAGCAGCCCCTTTTACTGTTCAGGACGTGACAGGATCACCACAGATGTCATATATCCCTGTCCTGTTGGCTTAGAATATGTCCTAAATACTTAACCTGTCTTACCATTATTCAACTTTTCTTGCTAAGATTATAACCTTATTCAACAACAAAATCTAATAATACTATTATATCAATTTCACAGCCTTGTTGTGTTACATTTCTTACTCTGCATACAACAACAGCTGACTACCTAAGGGAAAATAAACTTAGCTAGATAATGTATAGAAATACTACTACTGGTCAAAAGATATTCAAATAACATAATCAGATCAAAATCACTAATCTGAACAATTCCACAAAGAAAAATCATTGTACCCTTAGGGTTCTAGGAAAATAGACTTATTAAGGAAGCCTACCCTTAGTCTAAGGCTTTGCCCTTTCAGTCTCTCATTGGTTCAAATTACAAATATGTCTAAGAACTTTAAACTCTATCATCATTATCAGTTATTTCCTTAAAATTAGTATTAGAAATGACCTTAAATTCACTATCCAAATGGCTTTTCAATGAGGCTGATCAGACCACAAAGGAAAGCCATGATAGAGGTCAAAATTCATACCACCCTTTCAAAACAGTCTTTCTTACAACATTAGACAAATGAAGGAAAAACCATCACACATTTTCCACATGTTGGATCCCAGGTTCCCAGAACATTTCCCTTATCAAAAGACTTCACGTGTTTAATTAAAACTCAGAAAACAAAACTTCAACAATTCCATGTGTGTGTAACTTCTAAGATTCCTTATGTGTGTATACCCCTTTAAGAAATTGTGGCTCTAGGAAACATTCCAAAGAGAGACAATGAAGCATTCCTTTTCCCCCAAAAAAACAACCACTTGGTCAGCATTTCATTATCCTACACCGATTCAGAAACCCAAACGTTAACTACAAACAAAACTTAATAACACTTATAATTCCATTGTACTCCCTCCAATCATGTAACGCCCTGGCCATAGAGAGGGGTATTTTGTTATTTATTTTGGTCAGGCCAGGGTGTTACATTGGGTGGGCGTTCTATGTTCCTTTCTCTATGTTTTTGTATTTCTTTGTTTTGGGCCGTGTGTGGCTCCCAATCAGGCGCAGCTGAAGCTCGTTGTTGCTGATTGGGAGTCACACATAAGGAGCATGTTTTTCCTTTGGGTTTTGTGGGTAATTGTTTTCTGTTTAGTGTTCCTAACAGAACTGTTGCTAGTCGTTTTTTGGTTTCATTTTGTACAGTGCTCGTTGATCATTAAAACCTTTTATGATGAACACTAACTCCGCTGCACCTTGGTCTCTCTCTCACGACAGCCCTTACAAATCATTAGTTTTAAACTTCCTCAATGGTTATTTGTATTTAATTGAACATGCGCTACCCTTGGATACAATACTGTACTTCAAATTTATGAAACTCCCCTACTTAATATACTAATTTGGGCCAAGCTTGCTTTACAACATTAAAACCCCTTCAGTCTGTCTGCAAACAGGCTCTCAAAGTGTTTGATAGGAATACCCTGTCATTATACACACGCAACTGTGATTAATGTGCACTGTCCCTGTAAAATAAAATTAACTCAACCTGCAATTCACTTTACTGACCTGACATTGTTCCACGTAATGGGAACAGATTATAATGTTAGAATACATTAACTTCATGTTCAAATTCACTGGTGTTACCTAAACAATCAAACCAAGAATCAATAACCAGAAACTATCACAAAACTTTTACGATTCAACTATAGAAACCTGAATCGCTTTACAGCCAATATATATCCCATTATTTTGAATGAATTAGTCTTTCAATTTAACCTAAACAATCTATTAAAACGTTCAGTTTATATCTTTAACAACCACTAACAACCGTATCGTTCCAGGCAAAACATACCAATAGTTGAATTACAATCAGTAACTCAAACTTTAATCCACTGGTGCATAGGCTGGGAAACAAACCCGAGTCTCCCACGTGGTAGGTAAGAATTCTACCACTGGACCACCAACGCTATTGAAATGATGGAGACTCCTCGCAAATAACCCTATTTATAACCCTATTTATAATTGTCTGTAGTCGTAAAATTAGGCACGTACTACCGATACAATTTCCAGAAAATAGCCCTAATTTAAAGGTCTAAACCTTTCTCCTGCGATTACTCTCCTTAATTTCGCTCTCGTTGTCTCTGCCTCTCTCTTTCTCTCCCGATTGTCACGCCTGTCCATCCCCTTATGTTTGCAATTTCGGTGGTTGTGTCCTACTCGGTCACAATGTTTACAGGGAGCCTTACACTCCCGGGCGAGATGTCCTGTCTCATCGCAATTGAAACATTGTCTATCGTCTGATCCTGTCCATTTTTTTCTCTCTTAACCACAATTACCCCGATTGTTACTGTTAGATGCTCTGACTCAACCTGTTCTCTCTTTTCTTTTTTTCTCGGCGATTATGGCCTACTTTATTGCAGCGTTTACACGGTGCCTCACAATCTCTAGCAAAATATCTCCCCCTTTCTTTTGACTGTCTCGATCCGCTTTTCTCGATAAAGTTGCTAAATCCTGTCCTACTTTCTGTGTCTCTTCCTCCCTACCTCCCTCGGCTCCCTGAGGACCAGCATATGGGGGAGGGGGTAACGGGACGGGCGGCACCTGGTTTGATTGCCTCCGTTTCATTACCACCTCGTCATCGGGATTTCCCCTCCACGCTTGGTCTACCAGCGATGGGTATAGTTTTTGACCCCCACCCCCACCCGATTGGCTTATTCTTTCGGCTGGAGGAGCGGAGGGTGGTGTTTCTTGACTCTCTGTGACTTCCTTTTTCTTCTCTCCTTCCACCCTCTTTCTGGCTTCTGAAAGCCAGACCCTAGCTGTGTTCAAACCTTGTTTTTTTCTGCTTGTTCTCATCTCTCCCACATTCTTTATGCATCAGTTTAATCATAGACTCCAGTTTATCTACGTCCAGGCGACCCTCAAACCCACATTTCTTCCTCCATTTTGGGCCACAATCTACATTCCGTTTATCTTTTAGCTCCATATATCTCTCATCGCCTGTGAGTTCTCCACACCCCTTAGACCCTTTACTTCCCATTTTAACCTGGTTTTGTTCTATTATGACTACTAATTTGGATCTATAATTATCTTACCTTGTTTTGTTTAATTCCAATCTGTTAATTTGGATCTATAATTCATTTACCTCGTCTTGTTTAATTTAAATCTGTTCATTTGGATCTACAATTAGTTTACCTTGTTCTGTTTAATTTAATGCTCTCGCCTCTCCTCCTTTTTGGACTTTATTTCAGTGTTGTCTTTTGAATCGGATCTATGGTTAATTCACTCTTGTTAATTGACCATTTGAGTTATCTTGTTTGCATAGAATTACCGTCCTATCTCACAAAACCTATTTTATAGCTTCTCCTCTCCTCAATTTAGGACTTTATTTAGGTATGTCTCTTGACTCAGATCTATGGTTAATTTACCACTCGTTAACCTCTACAGGCTAGGGGGCAGCTTGAGAATTTTAGAAAAAATATGTGCCCATTTTTAACTGCCTCCTACACCAACTCAGAAGCTAGAATATGCATATTATTGTTCAGGTTTGGATAGAAAACACCCTAAAGTTTCTAAAACTGTTTGAATGGTGTCTGTGAGTATAACAGAACTCCTATGGCAGGCAAAAACCTGAGAAGGTTTCATGCAGGAAGTACCCTGTCTGACAAGGTGTTGTTGTTCTTGCTTCTGTTTATTGAAGAGTCAGGATCTTAGCTGTAACGTGACAATTCCTAGGGCTCCAATAGGCTCTCAGAACCCGGGAAAAACCTGAACGATGACGAGGCAGCCTCAGGCTGAAACACATTATCTCCTTTTCCAAGTGTCCCGTCAGGTGACAATAGAATTAGGCGCGATTCGCCCCCGTGGAGTATTTTCATTCGGCTGTTTAGCTAATTGCAGATTCCCGGTCGGAATATTATCGCTTTTCTACGAGATAAATTGCATAAAAATTTATTTTAAACAGCGGTTGACATGCTTCGAAGTACGGTAATGGAATATTTAGAATTTTTTTGTCACGTTCTGCGCCATGCGCACAACCGTGATTTACCATTGGGATAGTGTCTAGAACGCACGAACAAAACGTCGTTGATGGAACATAACGATGGATTATTTGGGACCAAACCTACATTTGTTATTGAAGTAGAAGTCCTGGGAGTGCATTCTGACGAAGAACAGGAAAGGTAAGACCATTTTTCTTATAGGAAATGTGATTTTGGTGAAGGCTGAACTGGGTGGGTGTCTAAATAGCTAGCCCGTGATGGCTGGGCTATGTACTTAGAATATTGCAAAATGTGCTTCATCCGAAAAGCTATTTTAAAATCGGACATATCGAGTGCATAGAGGAGTAATGTATCTATAATTCTTAAAATAATTGTTATGCTTTTTGTGAACGTTTATCGTGAGTAATTTAGCAAATTGTTAGTAAATTCCCCGGAAGTTTACGGGGGGTATGCTTTTTCTGAACGTCACATGCTAATGTAAAAAGCTGGTTTTTGATATAAATATGAACTTGATTGAATAGACATGCATGTATTGTATAACATAATGTCCTAGGTGTGTCATCTGATGAAGATCATAAAAGGTTAGTGCTGCATTTAGCTGTGGTTTGGGTTTATGTGACATTATATGCTAGCTTGAAAAATGGGTGTCTGATTATTTCTGGCTGGGCACTCTCCTGACATAATCTACTGTTTTGCTTTCATTGTAAAGCCTTTTTGAAATCGGACAGTGTGGTTAGATTAACAAGAGTCTTGTCTTTAAATAGCTGTAAAATAGTCATATGTTTGAGAAATTGAAGTAATAGTATTTCAAACGTTTTAAAAATCGCGCCACTGGATTCAACTGGCTGTTACATAGGTGGGACGAATTCGTCCCGCCGGTCCCATAGAGGTTAATTAACCATTTAAGTTATCCTATTTGCACAAAATCACCGTCCTCTCACAGCACCTATTTTATATCCCTTAATAACCTCTCGGCCACTTCACAAAGTAAAACACTGACCTCAATTATTAAGCTAGTTTTATTTATGGTAGTGCACATGTACCTCAGGTCTTCACGGACCTGCTCCCTTATTGATTTTGTTAAAAACACCTTAGTGAATCTGTGTAGAATAACTAAGCTCCCATTATTGATAAATTCCATGTATTTAGAACATCAAATCCAAGATATCTTAAATTATTCCCCCAAATTCGTGAATAAAGATTTACTGACCTTCATCTTGTAGGCTGGGAAAAGCAATGTTGGTTGGATTCCATCACCGTCTCTGTCGACCTTAGATATATGCCGGCCTGTTATGGAACCCCAATGTCATGGGTCAGGTCTTTAATTTACGGGTCAAAGACCCGCCCGTGCACGGTTTTTGGTGTGTCACCTTTGGACGACAGGGACAGGTATTGGAATCCGGCTCGAAGGACCAAATTGTTATGAGAATTCTGTTCCCAATCTTCATAAACTGAACTTCAATTAAACTACTCAGTCTGCACCCCAGAGTTTATAAGATTCTGGTGAAATGACACAGACGGAGGCCCAGCTTACAATAGTCAACCATGTTTATTCACGAGAGCTCTGCCTAAAAACGAGGGCACAGTCTTTTCATATGTACACACACACAAATTAACTCACATCAGTAGAGAACTCCACCCCGCTTTAGGCGGCTGTATTTTTCCACAGTACACATACATTCTTTATCACACTTCTGCCACCTGTCTCCTAATCTTCTGCCAGCCTAGCCGTTTTCGGGCAGTTGTTCCCCTCCCTAACTCAGGGAGGCCTCTTTTCCTGTTCCTTTCACAAGGTCGTCTTATCAACTATGCCCTGCTCATTTTGAAATAGTAACAGTGTCCTAGTCTTAAAAAGTCTACTCACACACAGTATTGGATTATAGTCTTTAACACATTATTATAGCCTTATAATTCTAATACATTTCACAAAGTTGTATGGTTTCAGAGTGGAATACTTTAGTCAAAACCTTAAACAGATAAATTATCTTATCAATAAAACATACCGGTGCTCATCGGCCATTGGACATAAACATTACACAATTTGGAAATCGCAAATTCAACAATGAGTGGTTTGGAAGGAATCAGTGGCTATCTGCAAGCATTGCAAAGCAATCACTAGCCTGCTATTCAGTGGAGTGTTTGTGGTCCCAATTCTCGGTTTCAGGGTCTCTTTTCCAAGCTTAAAATGATAAACATTCAACATTGGCCATGCTGTCACTCCAGCATGATTTCTGCCCACTCAAAACAACTGTTCACTCAGAACTGGGACATCTGACTTAAGTGAGTTCAAGACAACTGGGAACTCAGGAAAAAACTAGCTCCAACTAGGAAAATGGTCATCCAACTTTTTGGAACGGTCATCCAACTCTGAATTGTAAGTTGGGAACTCTGGCCTCTTTCTAGAGCTACGACCTGAAGGTCACTGACGTCATCATGATTCTACCTTTTTTTACTGAGTTCCCAGTTGTCTTGAAAGTACCATAAAGTACCATAAATCCAGAGAATGCCAAATTTCATGACAAAGTTTGAAGTTTGATGACAGAATTTGCCCCCTGTCACGTCCTGACCAGTAAAAGGGGTTGTTTGTTATTGTAGTTTGGTCAGGGCGTGGCAGGGGGTGTTTGTTTTAGTGTGTTTCGGGGTTTTTGGTTGATGTCTATGTTTTCTATTTCTATGTGGGTTTTCTAGTTTTTCTATGTCTCTGTTAGTTTTGTCAATGACCTCCAATCAGAGGCAGCTGTTTGTTGTTTTCTCTGATTGGAGGCCATATTTAAGTGTGTTTGTTTTCACTTGTGTTTGTGGGTGGTTGTTTCCTCGTATAGTCTGAGCACCTTACGGGACTGTTTTTCGTCGTTTGTTTTTGTATGAGTTTTCTTTTCCCTTCTAAATAAATAGAAGATGAGCACCTTAACCGCTGCATATTGGTCCGATGATTTCTCCTCCTCAGACAACGAACTTTGTGACACCCACAAAGGACCGCCATGCCTCCTTCCTGTACAATGAGCACAGCACAACAAGGTGAGTCCAAAAATATATTGTATGCTGCTGCATAAATGATGTAATATGCCAGGGAGATACAGTACCAGTTTTTATATTTTCTACATTGTAGAATCATAGTGAAGATATCAAAACTATGAAACAACACATATGGAATCATGTAGTAACCAACAAAAAGTGTTAAACAAATCTAAATATATTTTATATTTGAGATTCTTCAAAGTAGCCACCCTTTGCCTTGATGACAGCTTTGCACACTCTTGGCATTCTCTCAACTAGATGCATGAGGTAGTCACCTGGAATGGTTTCAATTACAGTTTTTTACCATCGCTTACGCACTAAAAGTGGTACTTGAGGCACACTCAGTGAAACCATTAACTCATGTACTGCAAAACTGCAAGCACATTATCTGCTTTACACAAAACACTAAACACAGTTCTCTACATTAGACACATCATTCAAAACTAACAGGTCTTGAGTTTCGTTTGGAAACCACTGCCATTCCAAATGCCACACTCCTTTACCGATTACCTACACGCAGTGCTCACGTGTGAAAATACTTACAGCGAATTTCTTCACTTAGAAATCAGAGCTTGAGTACTATAAATAGGCTTCAGGTTGGCTTTCTTGGTTTGGACAATTTTGGAGAGAGTTGGAGGAAGAAGAGAGAGAGTAAGAGGGGGACGAGGACAAGGAGGAGGAGGAAGAGGACAAGGACAAGGAGGAGGACGAGGAGGAGGACTACAAGGACAAGCCTATTTGTTTATCTTCTACTGTATTTGTTTTGTCTGTTTCTGTTCATCCCGAAATCTGGATGAAAATACAATGTTTTGAGAAAGAAATACATTTAATTTTTCCCCCCTTGCATTTCTGTTTATAGTGTAAATACACTATAAACGCGTTATTCAAATACCTTAGAAATGCTATTACTTCAATTTCTCAAACATATGACTATTTTACACCATTTTAAAGACAAGACTCTCGTTAATCTAACCACACTGTCCGATTTCAAAAAGGCTTTACAACGAAAGCAAAACATTAGATTATGTCAGCAGAGTACCCAGCCAGAAATAATCAGACACCCATTTTTCAAGCTAGCATATAATGTCACAAAAACCCAGAAGACAGCTAAATGTAGCACTAACCTTTAATGATCTTCATCAGATGACACACCTAGGACATTATGTTATACAATACATGCATGTTTTGTTCAATCAAGTTCATATTTATATCAAAAACCAGCTTTTTACATTAGCATGTGACGTTCAGAACTAGCATACCACCCGCAAACTTCCGGCGAATTTACTAACAATTTACTAAATTACTCACGATAAACGTTCACAAAAAGCATAACAATTATTTTAAGAATTATAGATACAGAACTCCTCTATGCACTCGATATGTCCGATTTTAAAATAGCTTTTTGGTGAAAGCACATTTTGTAATATTCTAAGTAGATAGCCCGGCATCACAGGGCTAGCTATTTAGACACCCACCAAGTTTAGCCTTCACCAAACTCCGATTTACTATTAGAAAAGTTTGATTACCTTTGGTGTTCTTCATCAGAATGCACTCCCAGGACTTCTACTTCAATAACAAATGTTGGTTTGGTCCCAAATAATCCATAGTTATGTTCAAACAGCGGCGTTTTGTTCGTGCATTCAAGACACTATCCGAATGGTAAATAAGGGTTACGAGCACGGCGCAATTCGTGACAAAAAAATTCTAAATATTCCATTACCGTACTTCGAAGCATGTCAACCGCTGTTTAAAATCAATTTTTATGCAATTTTTTTCGTAAAAAAGCGATAATATTCCGACCGGAATCTGCGTTTAGGTAAATAGACGACAGAAAATAAAGCACGGGATCGACTCGTGCACACGCCTAAGCCCATTATCCTCTTATCGGCCACTTGCCAAAAGCACAAATGTGTTTCAGCCTGGGGCTGGAATGACATCATTCAGCTTTTTCCCGGGCTCTGAGAGCCTATGGGAGCCGTAGGAAGTGTCACGTTACAGCAAAGATCCTCAGTCTTCAATAAACAGAGACAAGAAGAACAAGATCTTGTCAGACAGGCCACTTCCTGTTCAGAATCTTCTCAGGTTTTTGCCTGCCATATGAGTTCTGTTATACTCACAGACACCATTCAAACAGTTTTAGAAACTTTAGGGTGTTTTCTATCCAAAGCCAATAATTATATGCATATTCTAGTAGTAACCAGATTAAATCGGGTACGTTTTTTATCCGGCCGTGTAAATACTGCCCCCTAGCCCTAACAGGTTTAAACAACACAATGTAACTCCAAGTCAATCACACTTCTGTGAAATGAAACTGTCCACTTAGGAAGCAACACTGATTGACAATAAATTTCACATGCTGTTGTGCAAATCGAATAGACAACAGGTGGAAATTATAAGCAATTAGCAAGACACCCCCAATAAAGGAGTCGTTCTGCAGGTGGTAACCACAGACGTTTTGGTCACTTTTGAATGCTGGCGGTGCTTTCATTCTAGTGTTAGCATGAGACGGAGTCTACAACCCACACAAGTGGCTCAGGTAGTGCAGCTCATCCAGGATGGCACATCAATGCGAGCTGTGGCAAGAAGGTTTGCTGTGTCTGTCAGCGTAGTGTCCAGAGCATGGAGGCGCTACCAGGAGACAAGCCAGTACATCAGGAGGAGGCCGTAGGAGGGCAACAACCCAGCAGCAGGACCGCTACCTCCGCCTTTATGCAAGGAGGAGCAGGAGAAGCACTGCCAGAACCCTACAAAATGACCTCCAGCAGGCCACAAATGTGCATGTGTCTGCTCAAACGGTCAGAAACAGACTCCACGAGGGCTTACAGCCCAACACCATGCAGGACATTTGGCATTTGCCAGAGAACACCAAGATTGGCAAATTCGCCATTGGCGCCCTATGCTCTTCACAGATGAAAGCAGGTTCACACTGAGCACATGTGACAGACGTGACAGAGTCTGGAGACGCCGTGGAGAACGTTCTGCTGCCTGCAACATCCTCCAGCATGACCGGTTTGGCGGTGGGTCAGTCATGGTGTAGGGTGGCATTTCTTTGGGGGGCCGCACAGCCCTCCATGTGCTCGCCAGAGGTAGCCTGACTGCCATTAGGTACCGAGATGAGATCCTCAGACCCCTTGTGAGACCATATGCTGGTGCGGTTGGCCCTGGGTTCCTTCTAATGCAAGACAATGCTAGACCTCATGTGGCTGGAGTGTGTCAGCAGTTCCTGCAAGAGGAAGGCATTGATGCTATGGACTGGCCCGCCCGTTCCCCAGACCTGAATCCAATTGAGCACATCTGGGACATCATGTCTCGCTCTATCCACCAACGCCACGTTGCACCACAGACTGTCCAGGAGTTGGCGGATGCTTTAGTCCAGGTCTGGGAGGAGATCCCTCAGGAGACCATCCGCCACCTCATCAGGAGCATGCCCAGGCGTTGTAGGGAGGTCATACAGGCAGGTGGAGGCCACACACACTACTGAGCCTCATTTTGACTTGTTTTAAGGACATTACATCAACGTTGGATCAGCCTGTAGTGTGGTTTTCCACTTTAATTTTGAGTGTGACTCCAAATCCAGACCTCCATGGGTTGATAAATTGGATTTCCATTGATTATTGTTGTGTGATTTTGTTGTCAGCACATTCAACTATGTAAAGAAAAATTTATTTAATAAGATTATTTCTTTCATTCAGATCTAGGATGTGTTGTTTAAGTGTTCCCTTTATTTTTTTGAGCAGTATATATACTGAATATGCATACCTACTGTATATATTTATATACTTATATACTGTATATATTTATATTTGTATGCCTGAGTGCTATGACGAACTGCCGTGGACTCCACTGAACATGCAAAAGACACAAGATAGTGTTTTATATGTGTCACATCCGTGTGTAATTGACGTGTATAACAGCTAATCATTTGATGGTTTGTGTGTAGATTTGATGCAAAAACACCATTTTGAGAAGAGTTAAAATAGTTTTGAATTAAGTGTTTGGTTTTGCAAGAGTTGTGTGACGTTTTGCATGTTGTGTGTGTGTTTTGGGGTTTTGTGTCTAGAGAGAAGGAGCCATAGTTTCAGAAATCATGTGTAAGCAGTTAACAAGAAACACATGTTACAGTTTTTGACAAGTTAAAGTTGTTGAATTTCTTTCCTTCTTAATGCATTTGAGCCAATCAGTTGTGTTGTGATAAGGTAGGGGTGGTATACAGAAGATAGCCCTATTTGGTAAAAGACCAAGTCCATATTATAGCAAGAACAGCTCAAACAAGCAAAGAGAAATGACAGTCCATCATTCCTTTAAGACATGACAGTCCATCATTCCTTTAAGACATGAAGGTCAGTCAATCTGGAACATTTCAAGAACTTTGAAAGTTTCTTTAAGTGCAGTCCCAAAACCATCAAGCGCTTTGATGAAACTGGCTCTCATGAGGACCGCCACAGGAAAGGAAGACCCAGAGTTACCTCTGCTGTAGAGGATAAGTTCATTGGAGTTACCAGCCTCAGAAATTGTAGCCCAAATAAATGCTTCACAGAGTTCAAGTGACAGACACATTTCAACATCAACAGTTCAGAGGAGACTGCATGAATCAGGCTTTCATGGTCGAATTGCTGCAAAGAACCCACTATTAAAGGACAATAATAAGAAGAAGAGACTTGCTTGGGCCAAGAAACACAAGCAATGGACATTAGAGCAGTGGAAATCTGTCTTTTGGTCAGATTTTTTCAAATTAGACATTTTTGGTTCCAACTGCCGTGTCTGAAAAGATGATCTCTGCATGTGTGGTTCCCACAATGAAACAGGGAGGAGGGGGTGTGATGTGTTGGTGACACTGTCTGGGATTTATTTAGAATTCAAGGCACACTTAACCAGCATGGCTACCACAGCATTCTGCAACAATACACCATCCCATCTAGTATGCGCTTATCATTTGTTTTTCAACAGGCCTAACTGAAAGGCTCGTCATGGCTCACATCAACAGCATCCTCCCTGATACCCTAGACCCACCCTTAATTCGCATACCGCTCCAACAGATCCACAGATGACGCAATCTCAATCACATTCCACACTTCCCTTTCCTACCTAGACAAAAGGAACACCTATGTGAGAATGCTGTTCCGCTCAGCGTTCAACACCATAGTGCCCACGAGGCTGAACATTAAGCTAAGGACCCTGGGACTAAACCCCTCCCTCTGCAACTGGATCCTAGGCTTCCTGACGGGCCGCCCCCAGGTGGAAAAGGTAGGCAACAACACATCTGCCACGCTGATCCTCAACACTGGGGCCCCTCAGGGGTTTGTACTTAGTCCCCTCTTGTACTCCCTGTTCACCCACAACTGCGTGGCCAAACACGACTCCAACGCCTTCATTAAGTTTGCTGATGACACAACAGTGGTAGGCCTGATCACCAATAACGATGAGACAGCCTATAGGCAGGAGGTCAGAGAACTGTCAGTGTGGTGCCAGGACAACAACCTCTCCCTCAATGTGAGCAAGACAAAGGAGCTGATCGTGGACTACAGGAAAAGGCGGGCTTAACAGGTTACCAATAACATCGACGGGGCTGTAGTGGAGTGGGACGAGAGTTTCAAGTTCCTTGGTGTCCACATCACCAACAAACTATCATGGTCCGAACACAAAGACAGTCGTGAAGAGAGCACAACAAAACCTTTTCCCCTCAGGAGACTGAAAAGATTTGGAATGGGTCCCCAGATCCTCAAAAAGTTCTACAGCTGCATCATCGAGAGCATACTGATCGGTTGCATCACCACCTTGTATGGCAACTGCTCGGCATCTGACCGTAAGGCGCTACAGAGGGTAGTGCTTCACTGGGGCCAAGCTTACTGCCATCCAGGACCTATATAATAGGCGGTGTCAGAGGAAAGCCCATAAAATTGCCAGAGACGCCAGTCACCCAAGTCATAGATTGTTTTCTATGCTACCACATGGCAAGTGGTACCAGAGTGCCAAGTCTAGGACCAAAAGGCTCCCTAACAGTTTCTACCCCCAAGCCATAAGACTGCTGAACAATTCATCAAATGGCCACCGGACTATTTACATTGACCCCCCCCCCCCCCATTGGTTTTGTTTCTGCTACTCGCTGTTTATTGTCTGCATAGTCTCTTCACCCCTACTTACATGTACAAATTACCTCAAGAAAATATTTACCAAATAAACTAAAGTAAAAAAAGATTTAGAAAAAAAAGAATAAAAACAAGTAACACAATAAAATAACAATAACGAGGCTATATACAGGGGGTACCGGTACCGAGTCAGTATGCAGGGGTACAGATTAGTTAACTCTTCTTGAACTGCACTGTTAGTTAAGGGCTTGTAAGTAAGCATTTCACAGTAAGGTCTACACTTGTTGTATTTGGCGCATGTGACAAATAAAGTTTGATTTGATTTGACAATGACCCAAAACACACCTCCAGGCTGTGTAAGGGCTATTTGACAAATAAGGAGAGTGATGGAGTGCTGCATCAGATGACTTGGTCTCCACAATAACCCAACCTCAACCCAATTGAGAGGCTTGGTTCAAGTTGGACCGCAGAGTGAAGGAAAAGCAGCCAACATGTGCTCAGCATATGTGGGAACTCCTTCAAGACTGTTGGAAAAGCATTCCTTATGAAACTGGTTGAGAGAATGCCAAGAGTGTGCATGTAACAGTTCTCGTCGGAATGAGTGGACCAAAACGCAGCGTGGAAAGTGTTCATGATTTTTATTGATCAACGAAACACTCGAACAAAGTAACAAAACAAAAAGCGAACAGTTCTGTCAGGTAACAGATACTAAACAGAAAATAACTAACCACAAAACACAGGTGGGAAAAGGCTGCCTAAGTATGATTCCCAATCAGAGACAACGATAGACAGCTGCCTCTGATTGGGAACTACACTCGGCCAAAACAAAGAAATGGACAACATAGAATGCCCACCCCACATCACACCCTGACCTAACCAAATAGAGAAATTAAACGTCTCTCTAAGGTCAGGGCGTGACAGTGCAAAGCTGTCATCAAGGCAACGGGTGGCTACATTGAAAAATGTCAAATATAAAATAGATTTTGATTTGTTTAATAGTTTTTTTGGTTTCTACATGATTCCATATGTGTTATTTCATAGTTTGGATGTCTTCACTATTATTCTACAATGTAGAAAATAGTAAAACATTTAAAAATTTAAAAAACTTCAACGAGTAGGTGTGTCCAAACTTTTGACTGGTACTGTACTGGTATGGGTGTAGCTGGTGCAGAGGAGTCAGGCACAGGACAGCAGAGATGAGTAACACAAGTAACTTTACTCAAATATTCCAATAACATGTTGTAATACCGAGCCCACAATAACGGACCGAACATACATAAAACAATCACGCATAAAAACCATGGGGAAAACAGAGGGTTAAATAATGAACATGTAATTGGTGAATTGAAACCAGGTGTGTAAAACAAAGACAAAACAAATGGAAAATGAAAAGTGGATCGGCGATGGCAAGAAGACCGCTGAACGCCGCCCAAACAAGGAGAGGGACCGACTTTGGCAGAAGTCGTGACAGGTACTGCATGTATACTGTAGCTAAGAAGGTAATACTAAGTGTATGTTGTGTGATAAGCTGTTAGTAGCCCATGTGCCTGACCCTAATAATTTGTTCTATTTTCCCCTCTTAATTGTCGCCCACTGTTCTGACTTGGTGGTGCACTATGTAGCCTATATCGGTTTTAGAGAAATGTAACATAAACGCTGTGAGTTGAGAAGCAGGTGGTAAGTTTAATATAACAAAGAACATGGAACAATACAACATAGGAGTATGACATGAAACACAGAAACAATACTGCCTGGGGAAAGAACCTAACGGACTGCCAGATAAAGGGGAGGTAATGAGTGAGGTAATGGAGTCCAGGTGTGCCTCATGATGAAGCGCAGGTGCGTGTAATGATTGATGCCAGGTGTGCGTAATGATGGTTGCCAGGACCGGTGGTAAGTAAACAGGTGACGTTGAACGCCGGAGGGGAGGAGCAGGAGTAGACGTGACAGTACCCCCCCCCAGCCACAGGACGGCACCAGACAGAGGGACTGACCCGAGGACGAGGAGTGGGATGGTCCGGATGGCGAAGATGAAATGCCCCCACGCCCACCTCTGAAATGTACACCTCCACCACTAAGGGTATCGTGGAATCCTGATGAAACGGCGGTAGAAGTTGGCAAACCCCAAAAAACATGTAACTCCTTTAATGTGGTTGGGACTGGCCATGACCTGACCGCGTTTGGTGATGTGTGTGATGGTCCCGGAACCTAGTGGCCGATTATCAAGGGGTTGAACCAGGAAAGGAGAGGAGAGCAGGTATGAGGTGATGTTAAGTTTCCAGCGGCACCAGAATTCACTAACACTATAGAAACAGTACATGAGGGACAGTCAACAAGTGTGATCGACACCAAAAAGGATTTGGCAGAAAGTGATGAAGAGGGGATGCTCACACCTGCCCAAGGAGGTGGAAGATCACGTGAACAAGACACTACTTCATGGCTCTGTTCAGTGGTATCCTCCATCTTCCACCGGAGGGCAAAGAGGGGTGTGAGCATCCTACTCCAACTACAGCAGGGAGGACTATGATGGAATGCGGATGGAAGCGGAATGAGCCAGACACGGCTGGAGCTGTTGCCCTCCTTGACCACAATAGAGAAAGCGCCCCAGCTGTCTCCTGCGTCGGTCCGCCACGGGGAGACGTGTGACCCCTACCTCCAAGGGTTCAGGCCCTGATCCAAAGTGTTCATTGAGGGAGGGTGAGAAACAACGAGAGTACCGACACTACCGAAGTAGGTTATCCAGACGGATGGCCATTGCGATGAGTGTGTCCAAAGAGAGGCTGTCGTCTTGACAGGCCAGTTCCTTCTGGACCTCCTCGCGCAGTCCTCTTCTGAATAGCGTACAAATCGCCGGCAGATTTTTTTTTAAACTCCAAGCAGTGAGCCCAATCAGTCCTCCATGACAGAAAAATACTATGCAACAGAGTAGGGCAGGCTAATTAGTCCTTAGTTTTGGGGTTATGCTCAGGTAAAACACTTTAGGTAATCTATACTTCCAAGTCCTATTCTTGAAGATCAAGGGGTATTAAATTCATTGGAATGACTGGAAATCTGACAGACTTCGTTTTTTATGTAAAGATATAACCCAATCGTATTATTATCTGTAGTATAGTGGTGTAAAGTACTTAAGTAAAAATAATTTCAAGTACTAATTAAGTTACTATCTGTTCTTTACTACAAAAATATTAAAATATAAAGTGTGGCCCCATGTTTCATGAGCTGAAATAAAAGATCCCAGAAATGTTCCATAGGCACAAAAATCTTACTTCTTATTTCACAAATTTGTTTGCATCCTTGTTAGTGAGCATTTCTCCTTTGCCAATATAATCTATCCACCTGACAGGTTTAAAATATCAAGAAGCTGATTAAACAACATGATCATTACGGGGTGGCATTTAGCCTAGTGGTTAGAGCGTTGGGCCAGTAACTGAAAGATTGCTTGCTGGAATCCCTGAGCTGACAAGTTAAAACTCTGTTGTTCTGCCCCTGAACAAAGCAGTTAACCCGTTGTTCCTAGGCTGTCATTGTAAATAAAAATTTGTTCTTAACTGACTTGCCTAGTTAAATAAATAAAAATTACACAGGTGCACCTTGTATTGGGGACAATACATGCATGACAGGTTTGTTTTGTTTAGTTTTTATCTGTATTGTTGTCTATCACTTGTTTTCTTGGGTGCAAATAAATACAAATAAAACTAATATAAGGCCAATCTAAAATGTGGAATTTTGTCACACAACACAATGCCACAGTCTCAAGTTTTCAGGGAGCGTGCAATTGGCATGCTGACTGCAGGAATGCCCACCAGACAGGGGCGGAAATCCCAGGGGGGACGGGGGGGGACACGACCCCCCCATCCTGGGAAAAATATAATTTGTCCCCCCCAATATATCACTGAAACATAACTATGTAATTTAAATAATATTAATAATGAAAGCAATTGTGCTGATTATAGACACTTAATAGCGCGTTTTTAAGTTTCAAAAGATTGTGACCCCCCCACCCTTTGCCTCACAATGGTTTGATCCACTGCCAGTTCCTTAGTTGGCAAGGTAACAGAGGGGTCGTATCCACTGTCTGAAAGGCACTCAATGAACGTAACTGACGTGAGGTTAATCCAGTCAATCGCACACACACACTAGCTGAATATGCAGAGCTAGCGCGCAAATATTAACTATTAAGCTAGCTAGTACCTATTCCATTTATGTGGCCTCGTCAAAGATGGAATCTTTGCTATCGTCAATTTATTCCAAGATCAGCATGCATATGATGTAAGTTAGTGCTTCAAAGTCCCTGTGATAAGGTTAGCAATAAACTGAAGTCCAAACTGAACAGAACTACACTCTCTTCTACCATTGTTTTAAATATATTTAATGGTCTCGTTGCAAAAGCTAAATTGTCGCAAGGGAACTTTTATTTATTTTATTTCACCTTTATTTAACCCGGGTAGTGTTGGGTTTTATTTCACTTATTAGATGTGATGCATTACCATTTACAGTAGATGTAGGCCTAAGTATGAACGGACTGTAATGCACTAAGAGGTTTATATTGTATTAACATAGATTGAGCAACATATAATAGACATGACTAACTGGAGGGTTGCTGGCTAGTAGGAGTGTAGGCTGAGTAGACTCGTGACACACACACACAATGCCTGGTTGTGGGGCCGCTCAAGGACAGGTGTACGGGAGGGGCTGGTAGAATGGAAGATAGCTGTAGCACAAAAGCAGAAACTGTCCTAACTGTAGCATAAAAACAGGCACTGTCCTTGAGTGTCTGACTCTCGGTTACACACACGAAGATAAGCTAGAAGACAACTATGCCTGGCAACAAAGATGCGTCTAGAGGCTGGGACCAGCCTGCACGCCAACGATAGGCTGGAGTAAGTCTAAACCACACCCAAGCCTCTACTATGACAGGCCCTCAGGGAGAGGGAACTAAGTCTGTCAAGAAGTATTTAAAGAAAAACTTGTGATGTCATTCCAGTTCTCTGTCTGCCATGCGTGGTGTCACAGTGAGCCCATATATACGAACTTCATATTTACCATTTAAATGTTTGCTTCATTAAATACATAACTAAAGGAATTCTATTGAGTTAACTGTTCCAATACCAGATTGAATTGACGTGACCCGACAGTAGCAAAGATTATAGCAAACACCACTGAAACGGAATTGGTGCTCGCTAGCTTTGCAAATTCAGCTATTGTTGGAAGCCAGCCAATATGAAACAAACTATTAAAATTACAAAAGGTTGCAGCATATGTTGTGTAAATGGTGAACTCATACAGCTGTCAACTCTTGTCATTTTAATCCATTTCACATTTGCTAGCTACCTTTTAGATCGAAGCCCAAATAGAATGATAAAAGATAAGATGATAGAAGCCCATCTCCTACTGTAAATAACCTATGGCAGAAAAATAAAAGACGGACATCAGAGTATTTTTCAATACACCAAAACGCAAAGTAAGAACCCTAGTAGCCTAATATCTCAAAGACTAGTTGATAAAATGTTCATAAGAAATAAATGAAATTCTAATGGAAATGTTTCACAATGATGTCATTAGGCAGAGCAGGCAACAGATGGCACACAGACAGCAGAGTTGGGGACAGATATGCAGGGACAGACTGGCAGAGACAGGGAGTATCAGGTAAGTTTGTTGAGTCTTTGTTTGGCAACATTATGAAAGGTTCTCCATTTTTTGGACTTGTAAAATAGGAACATAATTGGAAAATGCCATGGATACCCCCACTCTCAACTTAAACTGGTGACTGAACTAAGATTTGTTAAAGGCAATTGTATTGCTGTTGTGATTAGTTGTGTAGTTTTGGGTACCGGTAGTTAGGAGTACGGCAAACACCTTATTTCTTTGGTTCCTCAATATACAATTACCATATTACAATGTAGGCTATGTGTTACAGCACTACTTTTGGTGGCCCCGTCAGGAATTGCTCTTGAGAAAATGTAATGTAATTGTCCCCTCCAAAGTTGATATCAGATTTTTGCCCCTGCCACCAGAGCTGTTGCCAGAGAATTGAAGGTTAATTTCAATACCATAAGCCACCTCCAACGTCGTTTTAGAGAATTTGGCAGTACATCCAACCCGCCTCACAACTGCAGACCACGTGAATGGCGTCGTGTGGGCGAGCGGTTTGCTGATGTGAACAGAGTGCCCCATGGTGGTGGGATTATGGTATGAGCAAGCATAAGCTACGGACAACAAACACAATTGCTTTTTATTGATAGCCATTTGAATGCACAGAAATACCATAACAAGATCCTGAGGCCCATTGTGATGCCCATTTTTTAAGGTGTCTGTGACCAACAGATGCATATCTGTATTCCCGGTCAGGTGAAATCCATAGATTAGGGCCTAATGAGTTTATTTCAATTGACTGATTTCCTCAAATGAACTATAACTCAGTAAAACCTTTGAAATTGTTGCATGTTGTACTTATATTTTTAACGACTTAACAACTTTAACAACATTACATTTCTAAAGAAAATAATGTACTCCATACATTTTTCCTGACACCGAAAAGTACTTGTTATATTTTGAATGCTTAGCAGGACAGAAAATGGTCCAATTCACACACTTATTAAGAAACCTCCCTGGTCCTCCGTATTGCCTCTGATCTAGCGGACTCACTAAACACAAATGCTTTGTTTTTAAATTGTGTCTAAATGTGTTGTGCCCCTGCCTATCTGTAAATTTAAAAAACAAGAAAATGGTGCTGTCTGGTTTGCTTAATATAAGGAATTTGAAATTATTCATACTTTTACTTTTGATACTTAAGTATATTTTACTCAAGTAGTATTTTACTGGGTGACTTTCACTTTCACTTGAGTCATTTTCTATTAAGGTAACTTTACTTTTACTCAAGTATGACAATTAGGTACTTTTTGGGTTAGAAGAAGCCTACATAACCAACCCATAATGTAAAATGCATCATCCATTTATGGCCATGCAATGTAAACTCAAACATTGATTTATCCTGCAATAGATGTCATTCAATTGGTAATATACACTACCGGTCAAGTTTTAGAACACCTGATTCCAACCGGCGTGTCTTTGTGAGACGCGGTGTGGGTGAACGGATGAGCTCTGCATGTGTGTTTCCCACCTTAAAGCATGGAGGAGGAGGTGTTATGGTGTGGGGTGCTTTGCTGGTGACACTGTCTGTGATTTATTTAGAATTCAAGGCACACTTAACCAACATGGCTACCACAGCATTCTGCAGCGATACGTCATCCCATCTGGTTGGGGCTTAGTGCGACTATCATTTGTTTTCCAACAGGACAATGACCCAACACACCTCCAAGCTGTGTAAAGGCTATTTGACCAAGAATGAGAGTGATGGAGTGCTGCATCAGATGACCTGTCCTCCACAATCACCCCGACCTCAACCCAATTGAGATGGTTTGGGATGAGTCGGACCGCAGAGTGAAGGAAAAGCAGCCAACAAGTGCTCAGCATATGTGGGAACTCCTTACATTTAAGTCATTTAAGCCTTCATTTCTCAGAATAGACTGACGAGTTTCAGAAGAAAGTTCTTTGTTTCTGGCCATTTTGAGCCTGTAGTCGAACCAATAAATGCTGATGCTCCAGATACTCAACTAGTCTAAAGGCCAGTTTTATTGCTTCTTTAATCAGAACAACAGTTTTCAGCTGTGCTAACATACTTGCAAAAGGGCTTTCTAATGATCAATTAGCCTTTTAAAATGATACACTTGGATTAGCTGACACAGCGTGCCATTGGAACACAGGAGTGATGGTTGCTGATAATGGGCCTCTGTTAGCCTATGTAGATATTCCATAAAAAAATCAGCCGTTTCCAGCTACAATAGTAATTTACAACGTTAACAATGTCTTCACTGTATTTCAGATCAATTTTATGTTATTTTAATGGACAAAATATGTGCTTTTCTTTCAAAAACAAGGACATTTCTAAGTGACCCCAAACTTTTGAACGGTAGTGTGTATAAAATCCATCCTACGCTAGTTTTAAGATAAACCTTAATAGTTTATGGGCAACATGCTTTAAAACTGCACATGCTAAAATAACTATAATTGTATCAATGAACGCTACTTGGTCATCTATTTTACTGTTTCCTCCTTATTGATGAGATGTATTTTATATATGCTATAATCTTGTGTATATTTTGTTTTCGTGTATTTCCAAGAGCACCACAGTGGTTGTATAGTTTAAAATGGTCAAATAAAATCAACAACAAAAGAATCAATGCCAATAAGAATGTAATTTACAGTCTAAGAGTCGTTTTATGCACATCAATGAAAATCAGTATTTCATAGTTTGTGTTGATTTATTTTACCCCTCTACCCCCACTAGGCACCACCCTTTCCCTGTTCGAAGGATAACTTCATGTGATACAGAAATACAACTAAATTGACAGACACTCATTTGACAAGGAGACAAGACACTGAACACATAAATATTGACAAACAAATAGACAGCAGATGTACCTTTCTAAGGAGAATTAGCTACACAAAAATACATCCAAGGACTAATGGGAAGAGTGAAGGTTGTGGGGTAATATATACACTGAGTGTACAAAACATTAGGGACACCTTCCTAATATTGAGTTCCCCCCTTTTGCCCTCAGAACACCGTCAATTCATCGGGGCATAGACTCTACAAGAAGTCGAAACCGTTCCACAGGGATGCTAGCCCATGTTGACAACAATGCTTCCCATAGTTGTGTCAAGTTGGCTGAATGTCATTTGGGGCGGTGAACCATTCTTGATACACACGGGACATTTTTTAGTGTGAAAAACCCAGCAGTGTTGAAGTTCTTGATACAAACCGGTGCAGCTGGATTTCAGAACTGACATCAATAAGAGATCATAGCTTTCCCCTGGATTCACCTGGTCAGTCTATGTCATGGAAAGAACAGGTGTTCTTAATGTTTTGTACACTCAGTGTATATATCAACATTACATTTACATTTACATTTACGTCATTTAGCAGACGCTAAAGAGCGACTTACAAACATCTACACTTACTAAAGCCTCTTTGGCTACACCTATACTACACCTATACCAAGAGGCCAACAAACGACAGATGTGAGAAAATAAATACACATCAACATATTTACATTTAAATCTAGAAGAAATAATCATATAGCCTACTGTGCAGTATTTACATAATCATAAGAGTGTACCAATGTCATATTTAGGCTACAGTGGCCTAGTTCACACTGAGGTGATACAACTGATGTGGGTAAGTTTGTATGCACAAAAATCTTTACACAACTATTGCCGATTTGTTTGTGTGCCCATTAAAAGGAGCCTTAAATTGTATCACAACTGATGTGTGAGATGTGTTGTACAACAGGAGTGTGAACTAGGCCAATGTTTTGATGACCAAGCTACCCAACAGATGGGTAGCTAATGGCGATTTTAAAGGCTGTCTTCGTTTAAAGACAGTCTTCATTTATAGGCTGTCTTCATCATCTTTTCTTTCTCTCCAGATGCAGAAGTTGAGATTTCTTGAGGTGATCTGTAAAGACATCCAGATGACAGTGTTTGCACCATATGTTTGCGCAAATATTTGAAGAAGTGAGTGATTGTCCCCAAAGCTGTTAGTGCAAGTTCTACAAATGTGCAGACACGTGATGTACATTATAAAGCCCTTCAGCTCTGACATTTTTGACATAAGAGGACCAGTGACATTCTTCTTGATCTTAGTTGTAAATGGTTTAAATGGTAGTTTTGCATGTTCTCTCTTTTTCACAAGGGGCTGTTCCATTACTGACACAAAAAAAAGTGATTTCATAATTTGATATTAATAACATAAATTGTATGCCGTCATACCCAGTCCATTTCCTCATTGTGCTCCTCCTCCTGGCATCAGGTCCCTCCCACTTCCTGATCAGGCTGTTTAGACAGACAAGACAACAGCGGCTTGTCATATATTTTCCATAACCGCATCCTTTGGCGCGCGCGCGTGTGTGTGATGTGTACCCTAGTGAAGAATAATCAACCACGTACCCAGTCCATCTTTGACTCTCCATACATGTTCAGATGGGGGAAGTTTTTGATGAGATCTGTAAAATCCTGGAAGACGAGAAAATATCCTATCTGCTTCACTTGAATGTGGTATTACTTTTAATATGACAGATTTATCAGGTTCAACATAGCCTACTCAAAGGCAAAGAATATTACTGTTCATTTTGAACTAGTGTTGAGTGAAGTTCTTGTTGGCTTTAAACTGTACACGTTCAGATGGAGAAAGCATGCTGATGTGGACAGAGACATGGTGAAAAGATGTGTATGACATATTATTGTATACAACTTACTCCATCCACATTGTCCTTTGCTGCAGGGTAAATCTGTCACTTCATTATTCTGGGGAAATTATTAATAATAGTTAGTAATTGACTTTTGCCCTCAAATGTTTCCATACATAACTTATATAAAGGAAACATTTGATGTCTTATCAATTAAATGAAATTGTAGAATGTTACTTGATTTTACAAATACAAGGTAATAGCCTACTTTATGAATAGATATACAATTTCTTGCAATAAGTGCACAAAACATATGTCATTTATATGAGAAGATGGAAGAGAAAAGAAAGCTGACTGTTCTGGACATGGGCCGCGTCACTGACCCACGATTATCGTTGACTGTTATTAACCATGGACCGCGTCACTGACCTACGGATTACGTCGATGGCACCACCCATCAGTGTTGGTTTGTATGTTATAAGGCAACATACAGCCTGTTCTAGAGGTCGACCGATTATGATTTTTCAACGCCGATACCAATTATTGGAGGACCCAAAAAAGCCGAAACTGATTAATCGGACGATTTTTATATATATATATACACATATTTGTATTAAATGACAATTACAACAATACAGAATGAACAATGAACAATTTTATTTTAACTTAATATAATACATAAATAAAATCTATTTAGTCTCAAATAAATAACGAAATATGTTCAATTTGATTTAAATAATGCAAAAACACAGTGTTGGAAAAGAAAGTAAAAGTGCAATATGTACCATGTAAAAAAGATTACGTTTAAATTCCTTGCTCAGAACATGAGAACATATGAAAGCTGGTGGTTCCTTTTAACATGAGTCTTCAATATTCCCAGTTAAGACATTTAGGTTGTAGATATTATAGGAATTATAGGACTATTTCTCTCTATACCATTTGTATTTCATATACCTTTGACTATTGGATGTTCTTATAGGCACTTTAGTATTGCCAGCCTAATCTCGGGAGTTGATAGGCTTGAAGTCATAAACAGCGCTGTACATCTCAGCATTGCTAAGAGCTGCTGTTTGAATGAATGCTTACAAGCCTGCTGCTGCCTACCACCGCTCAGTCAGACTGCTCTATCAAATATCAAATCATATACTTAATGATAATAAACACACAGAAATACAAGCCTTTGGTCCTTAATATGGTCAAATCCGGCACTATCATTTCGAAAACAAAACGTTTATTCTTTCAGTGAAATACGGAACCATTCCGTATTTTATCAAACGGGTGGCAACCCTAAGTCTAAATATTACTGTTACATTGCACAACCTTCAATGTTATGTCATAATTATGTAAAATTCTGGCAAATTAATTACGGTCATTGTTAGGAATAAATGGTCTTTCAACAGTTCGCAACGAGCCAGGCGGCCCAAACTGCTGCATATACCCTGACTCTGCTTACACTGAACGCAAGAGAAGTGACACAATTTCCCTAGTTTGCCTGCTAACATGAATTTCTTTTAACTGCATATGCAGTATAAAACATATATACTTGTGTATTGATTTTAAGAAAGGCATTGATGTTTATGGTTAGGTACATTATTGCAATGTTTGTGCTTTTTTCACGAATGTGCTTTTGTTAAATCATCAAGTTGAAGTAGGCTGTGATTCGATGATACATTAACAGGCACTGCATTGATTATATGCAAAGCAGAACAAGCTAGTTAACCTAGTAATATCATCAACCATGTGTAGTTAATTAGTGATTATGTTAAGATTGATTGTTTTTTTCTAAGATAAGATTAATGCTAGCTAGCAACTACCTTGGCTCATTGCAGCCACAAGGTCCTTTTGATGCTGCACTCGCGTAACAGGTGGTCAGCCTGCTACGCAGTTTCCTCGTGGATTGCAATGGAATCGGCCATAATCGGCGTCCAAAAAGGCTGATTACCGATTGTTATGAAAACTTGAAATCGGCCCTAATTAATCGGCCATGCCGATTAATCCATCGACCTCTAGCTTGTTCAGAGGTGGGTGAGAGACACTCACAAAGGAGAGGAGAAGGGTCATATAAACATTAGTGAACTCAATACATCATCAACTATATAATTTTCACTTGAAGAGTTTTTGTTTTTTACATTAGTTTAAGCAAATTCAGAAAATCTAAATAACTCCTTGAAAATTCATGAATATTGAATTGATCTTTGTCCAACGGTGAACTGCCACAGATTACCATCGTGATTTAGCTGCAAATGGTGTTATTTTCTTCAAGGTGTTGTAGGAGCTTCTTGATGTTGTCAACTGAAGCTGCAATGTAGATAAAATGCCATTCTCAGCTAGGCCTAATCTAATGTATTATTTTGTTATTTTGTCTTCCCCTTTTTTTCAAACAACTCTGGTGCAGACATTAAAGTAAATGTCCAGTGAAAATCTCACTTTTAAAAGTTAATATTCTGTTAAATTATACCCAAATAACATTGTTGACTCATCCTATACTCTTATTTGTGGCCAAAGCATAAATTGGAGAAAAAACACACTTCAAAAATACCACCTCAAAATATCTCAAACAGACGTTTCAAAAATGATTGCTTTCATCATAGAGGATGATGTCATCCTCCTGAGGAGAATGAGCTGGCCAATCAGTGGTCTACTCCTTTTCAACATAGTTAATTTTTTTTTAAATTGGAAGGAAGAATATTTCACTCATATTGTAATTAATATTGTTCATATTTCATAGAAATCTGGAAACACTAGACAGTAACACTAAGAGTCTGTTCTTTCTCCTGCTAGAACAAAATACATTTATGTTAACTGTTGGTCACTAGAGACTAGCATTCCAATAAGTACAGGTACTCAGATTTTCTATTCTGTTAGGGCTCTGGCTCTATTCAATCCGCATCAAGGAAGTTCAGCTTTACAGCGTGATTGAAATTTAAAGGCAATGTTCCCTCTTTAGCAGAGACTGCATTCACGGTATACGCTGCATATGTCTGCTCAATCTGAAATGACCTTTACATTTCTATTGCGGAATCTGTAAAGCTTCAGCGTTACAGATTGAATAGAGCCCTTTAATTATTTTCCCATATTTCAATGGGTTAGGGTTATGGTTAGGGTTAGGGTTATGGTTATGGTTAGGTTTAGGGTTAGGGTTAGGGTTATGGTTAGGTTTAGCAACTTCCTTTCCCGTCAGCCTGGATTTGGAACCATCATGGCTCATGGTGCCACTCCCTTTCTGGTTACACAGTAATGTTGTATGTGTCAGTTGTCTAACCAAATACATCTTTCGTTTGTGTATATCCTCCTCTCTAGCACCACTCTTTTACATTTAAAATGTTAGTCAGTTAACAGACACTCTTAACCAGACACTCTTTGAAGTTATAAACAATTCTATTGAGCCATATCCATTTAATTGTCTAGAATCCATAAACAATGCAAGCAACTGTAAGCAACATGACTTTACAGATCACATTTGTATAATTTGACATAATGCAAGAAACAAGCTTAGCCAGTAAAGAAATTAATTTACCAGTGACAATAAGATCACCTGCTCAAACCTGTTGTGTACAGGTATTTATGCTCCAGCCAGCACAGACTTTACATAAGCCAGCCACGTCATATCAGGGAAATACTGCCTACCTTCAAGAATTAAAAGGGGAAATTAATTCCCATAGTTATGTAAAAAGAATAATATTAAATGCAGACCCTCCTCTCTTCGACGGGGACAAGAAGATAAAGCTTTCAAAGCCTTGTTTTTCCCGCAATTGCATTTTTCTAGCGCGCTGGGGGGAGGAGAGTGCCTTGCTCATCACATCAGCAAGCCCCAGAGAAACAGGCACAGGGCAGGGCAGACACTTTCATTACAGCAAACGTGAGGATAATGCAGTGGCGTGTACTCATGATTAACAAGGGAAAAAAAAACATTTTGTTTTGCAAAATTCACCTAAAAAAAAGAATATATAAGTAGCAGTCATTCCAGGGTTTTTCTTTATTTTTACTATTTTCTACATTGTAGAATAATAGTCAAGACATCAACACTATGAAATAACACATATGGAATCATGAAGTAAGCAAAAAAAGTAGCCACCCTTTGCCTTTGACAGCTTTGCACACTCTTGGCATTCTCTCAATCAGCTTCACAAGGTCACCTGGAATGTATTTCAATTAACAGGTGTGCCTGTTAATTTGTGGAATTTCTTTCCTTCTTAACGCGTTTGAGAAAATCAGTTGTGTTGTGACAAGGTAGAGGTGGTATACAGAAGATAGCCCTATTTGGTAAAAGACCAAGTCCATATTATGTCAAGAACAGTCCATCATTACTTTAAGACATGAAGGTCAGTCAATACGGGGAAAAAAGTGAAGACATCAAAAATAATCTTTAGTCTCTCTGTATTTCATAATTTCTCTTCAATTCACAAGGGGCTGAATGTATCTCACAGGAGAAAGAATTTGAGCGAGCGAAACAGCTCCCCTCTTTCTCAATAAGTGTAGCCCATCTATCTGATGCTGTCTGGTCAGAAATAGTATAACATTGGCCCGTAGCATTGAATGCTAGGGACACAGCAAGCATTTGGTGTCCCTTGATAAAAATAAAATAAAAAAATAGCCAATCAGCGTTGAGCTAAACTCAGTGAGCTCAATGGTGATTGGTCCTGGCGCACCAAAAAAAGTGTTAAAGGAAGCCACAACTTGAATTGTTGCATCTCATTGTGTCGTTGTCCTCCGGTGACTAGATGGCTAAAATCCTCCCTTTACTAAATTAACCCTGGCTGGAGATAGGGATTTGGACTTAATTATCCATACTGGCCAATGATTATAACGGTGAGTCTGATCCAACCATAAATTCATACATTGTGCCCCTGGCCCAAGTGGATGGATGTTTAATCTGTGGCTAGATGTAGTGAGCTAATGTTAACTAGCTGGCCTGGCGCATAGTTGCCCATGAAAGGAAGTTAGGCAAGCGAGCAAGCGTTTAAGCCAGGTAGCCTAGGACAACAAAATGAAAAGCTTGTAGAGTATGACAATCAAGAGAGGAGGATGTCATTGTCGTTTCTCTACACGCACGCACGCACGCACGCACACACACACACACACACACCAGTACTATGGACAGCCACATATTGTTTTTGGTATCTTTTAGTTGTCACTGTATTAAACTAAGCAGAGGTGATTTGATGATGTTGAAATGGTTGTGGAATAGTGGAGGCAGCTCCAGTTTTCTTTGTGACTTGTAGTAACTCTCTGTGGTTCGGAAACATTAACTTGCTTGACAATGCTGTAGGTCATGTAACTGTTACATGCAAATGATTTGTGGACTTCACCGGAGAGATGTTGCTCTCCCATTTCTTGACAAAACAAAGGTGTGGTTGAATTTATTCTGCCACTGTGCCTTCTTGTCTCGGGCTCGGCCTTAGGCCTATACGTCACGGTGGCAAGGTATATGAACTAACAGGTTATAGATCAAACAACACAATTATCACAACACATAGGTTGTTGCACCCCATTTTGCCCTCAGAACAGCCTCAATTTGCCGGGCATTGACTCTAGAAGGTGTTGACTCCAATGCTTCCCAGAGCTGTGTCAAGTTTTCTGGATGTCATTTGGTTGGGGACCACTCTTAATACACATGATAAACTGTTGAGCCAGAAAAACCCAGCAGCGTTGCAGTTCCTGACACACTCAAACCGATGCGCCTGGCACTTACTACCATACCCCATTCATACACAATCCATGTCTCATTTGTCTCAAGGCTTAAAAATCCTTCTTTAAGGTGTCTCCTCCCCTTCAGCTACACAGATTGAAGTGGATTTAACAGGTGACATCAATAAGGGATCATAGTTTTTACCTGGATTCACCTGGTCAGTCTGTCATGGAAAGAGCAGGTGTTCCTAATGTTTTGTACGCTAAGTATATATTATTATAACACAGAAATTGCTGTCACTTTTTACATTAAAAAAAAATATTAGAGTGTGTCAATTTTGACGAGCCCACCTAACTAAAAAATGGCCAATCCACCCCTGTACACCTTTATGTAAAGTTTCACTTGAATGAATGTTTCAGCTAGCTCAAACCAGTTCTCTTAAACTATACCATGATGAGGACTTATTTCAATGCTTATTTGTTTCTTCTCAGGTTACAAAGTAAAAACAAACCAGTGCACCGATAGAGCCAAGGCTACTGTAATAAACCTGAACCATCCAAGATCGTGGGCCAAATACTGGACTGAGTAAAGTAGTGTGCAAGCTGCCACCACCATTAACTGAATCGCTATGGTCCGTCAATGGTCAAGACACAACCATGGTATGAACAAAAAATAGATAGACTTTATTATACAATCTTTTAAATTAATGCAATCTTTTAAATTAATGTAGAGTTCACTTTTTGGTTAGAAATAGAGTAACAGAGTACTTGGCAGATTTTCCAGATGAGCTCCAAACATAAATTAGGGGTGAGGGCTAGCACTCCTAAAAACATGTCCCTATCTAATCTCATTCCCTTGCTCCCCCTCTCTACCAATCTTCATCGCCGGTGGCCCTAAACAGCCACGAACGACATCCCTCCCACCATAAGAAATTAGTGGCTCAAATGGGTAACAAGACAACATTTTCAACAAAACACCAGTTCCTCCAGTGTTCACTTGTGCTCTCGGCCAATAAACCATAGATGAGTGGAAAAATAAACACAAAACAACATATTTCTACATTTCAATGTGACTGCCAAAGACCAAAGAAGAATCATACTATATACCATCGACACTTGACTTGAAGTCAGTGTGCATCCATCAAATACATTTTCTAAAGCCCTTTTTACATTAGGGAGTTGTCAAAGTGCTTTACAGATACCCAGCCTAAAACCCCAAAGAGCAAGCAATGTACAAGCACGCACAGTGGCTAGGAAAAACTCCCTAGAAGGCAGGGACCTAGGAAGAAACCTAGAGGGGAACCAGGCTCCGAGGGGTGGCCAGTCCTCTTCTGGCTGTACCGGGTGGAGTTGCAAAATGCAGCTGCGTTGTGCACCAATTTCCTGGCCTTAATGCAAAGATGTTTTGATGACAATCCATCCAGTTGACACCGTTTAGGCTTCATCATCTTCATCTTCTCTTTCTCTCCAGACGCAGAAATTTGGATTGCTTGATGAGATCTGTGAAGACACATACATTTACTATATAATGTAACATGTTAGCCCATTGGAGATAATATAAGACAAGTACCGGAAACAATAGAACACTATGAAATATCTGGGAAACCAGGCCTGGTAGTCATATTAGACTTTGAAAAGGCCTTTCATAAAGTACGACTGGAATTTATATATAAATACCTGGACTATTTAATTTTGGAGAATATCTTATACAATGGGTTAGAGTTATGCATTTTAACCCCAGGTGTAAAATAGGAAATAATGGCTACTTCTAAAGAAGTTTAATACTGCCAAGATGAGTAAAACAAGGCTGTCCACTATCGGCAAATCTATTTATTATGGCCATCTAAATGTTAGCTATTAAAATCTAACAATAATATCAATAATATCAAGGGGCTAGAAATCCAGGGTTTAAAAACAAAGATGCTGAACATTCCTGTTTTCTTTTAAATCCGGAATTTGGATCGCTACATGGCCTCAGAGGAACTAGATAATTTTTCTAACCTCTCTGGATCACAACATAATTATGATAAATGCACCATATTACATATTAGATCGCTAAGAAATACAACTTTACATTACTGTGTAGTTTACCAATAAAACGGTTGCTATTGCTATTTTTAAAATTGTACAGCTGCGCCATACAGGTTGCAAGTTGGGAATAGTTGGGAAGATATTTTCGATGTACCGATTCCATGGCACATTGTTTATGAACTGATACACAAAACAATGCCGGATTCAAAACTCTTTCTTGCAAAATTCTTGCAACCAATAGAATGTTAGAAATATGGAGGATACAAACATCCCAGCTCTGCAGATTTTGCTGCGAAGAGACAGAATCATTAGAGCACTTGTTTTGGTACTGTCCATATGTAGCTTGTTTTTGGTCACAGGTTCAGGAATGGCTGAAGAACTAGATATCAAAACTGGATAGTTGATGGGAGGGGTTGAGGGTAGCAGAAGGGTGGGACTAAAAACAAACAATACAAAAAAAGTCATGTAAAATATACTGTGTCAATAAAATGTGTATGCACTAAAGCAAAAATATAAACGCAACATGTAAAGTATTGGTCCTGTGTTTAATGAGCTAAAATAAAAGATCACAGAAATCTTCCGTACCTTCAAAAAGCTTATTTTGCTCACATTTTGTGCACAAATGTGCTTCCTCCCTGTTTGTGAGCATTCCCCTTTGCCAAGATAATCCATCCACCTGACAGGTGTGGCATATCAAGAAGCTGTTTAAACAGCATGATCATTACACAGGTGCACCTTGTGCTGGGGACAATAAAAGGCCACTCTAAAATGCGCAGTTTTGTCACACAACACAATGCCAGAGATGTCTCCAGTTGAGGGAGTGTGCAATTGGCATGCTGACTGCAGGAATGTCCACCAGAGCGGTTTCCGGATAATTTAATGTTCATCTCTCTAACATAAGCCGCCTCAAACGTTGTTTTAGAGAATTTGGCAGTACTTCTAACCAGCCTCACAAGTGCAGACCACGTGTATGGCGTCATGTGGGCGAGCGGTTTGCTGATGTCAATGTTGTGAACAGAGTGCCCCATGGCGGCAGTTGGGTTATGGTATGGGCAGGCATAAGCTAATTGCATTTTATCGATGGGAATCTGAATGCACAGAGATACTATGATGAGATCCTGAAGCCCATTGTCATACCATTCATTCGCCGCCATCACCTCATGTTTCAGCATGATAATGCATGACCCCATGTCGCAATGATCTGTACACAATTCCTCTAAGCTGCATACTAACCAGACATGTCACCCATTGAGCATGTTTGGGAGGCTCTGGAACGACATGTACGACGGAGTGTTCCAGTTCACGCCAATATCCAGCTACTTCGCATGGTCATTGAAGAGGCGTGGGACAACATTCCACATGCCACAATCAACGGTCTGATCAACTCCATGCAAAGGAAATGTGTTGCGCTGCATGAGGCAAATGGTGGTCACACCAGATACTGACTGGTTTTCTGATCCACGGCCCTACCTTTTCTTTAAGGTATCTGACCAACAGATGCATATCTGTATTCTCAGTCATGTGAAATCCATAGATTAGGGCCTAATGAATTTGTCAATTGACAGATTTTCTTATATGAACTGTAACTCTGTACAATCTTAGAAATTGTTGCATGTTGCGTTTATATCTTTGTTCAGTATAGTATGTAGAAGCTGGAAGCAGACGCCTAAGTATTGTTGTCCATTAGTTAACTCCAATTAGGGAGGGGTGGTACAGTTAAGGGAAAATAATAAAGGAAAATATTTTTTATTTTACATTTAAGATATACAGTACCAGTCAAAAGTTTGTACACACCTACTCATTGCAGGGTTTTTCTTTATTTTTTACATTGTAGAATAATAGTGAAGACATCACAATTATGAAATAACACATAGGGAATCATGTAGTAACCCAAAAAAGTGTTAAACAAATAAAAATATATTTTATAAAGTAGCCTTTGCCTTGATGACGGCTTTGCAAACTCTTGGCATTCTCTCAACCAGCTTCATGAGGTAGTCACTTGGAATGCATTTCAATTAAGGTGTGCCTTGTTAAAAGTTAAGTTGTGAAATTTCTTTCCTTTATTCATTTGAGTTGTGTTGTGACAAGGTAGGGGTGGTATACAGAAGATAGCCCTATTTGGTAAAAGACAAAGTCCATATTATGGCAAGAACAGCTCAAATAAGCAAAGAGAAATGACAGTGCATCATTAATTTAAGACATGAAGGTCAGTCAATCTGGAACATTTCAAGAACTTTGAAAGTTTCTTCAAGTGCAGTCGCAAAAACCATCATGCGCTATGATGAAACTGGCTCTCATGAGGACCGCCACAGGAAAGGAAGACCCAGAGTTACCTCTGCAATCTGAGGATAAGTTCCTAAGTCCAGCCTCAGAAATCGGCAATTAACTACACCTCAGATTGCACCTCACGGAGTTCAAGTAACAGACACATCTCAACATCAACTGTTCAGAGGAGTGTGCGAATCAGGCCTTCATGGTCGAATTGCTGCAAAGAAACCATTACTAAAAGGACACCAATAAGAAGAAGAGACTTACTTGGGCCAAGAAACACAAGCAATGGACATCTGTCATTTGTTCAGTCCAAATTTGAGATTTTTGGTTCCAACTGCCGTGTCTGTGAGACACAGAGTAGGTGAACGGATGATCTCCTCATGTGTGGTTCCCACTGTGAAGCATGGAGGAGGTGGTGTGATGGTGCTTTGCTGGTGACACTGTCTGTGATTTATTTAGAATTCAAGGCACACTTAACCAACATGGCTACCACAGCATTCTGCAGCAATATGCCATCTCATCTGGTTTGCGCTTAGTGGGACTATCATTTGTTTTTCAACAGGACAATGACCCAAAACACACCCTCAGGCTGTGTAAGGGCTATTTGACCAAGAAGGAGAGTGATGGAGTGCTGCATTAGATGACCTGGCCTCCACAATCACCGAACCTCAACCCAATTGAGCTGGTTTGGGATGAGTTGGACAACAGAGTGAACAAAAAGCAGCCGTCAAGTGCTCAGCATATGTGGGAACTCATTCAAGACTGTTGGAAAAGCATTCTTCATGAAGCTGGTTTAAAGAATGTGATGAGTATGCAAAGCTGTCATCATGGCAAAGGGTGGCTACTTTGAAGAATCTCAAATATAAAATATATTTTGATTTGTTTAACACTTTTTTAGTTACTACATGATTCCATGTGTTATTTCATAGTTTTGAAATCTTCAATATTATTCTACAATGTAGAAAATAGTAAAAGTAAAGAAAAATCCTGGAATGAGTAGGTGTTCAAATGTTTGACTGGTACTGTATATATTTACAAAAAATATATACTGAACAAAATATGGCTGTGCCCCTGCCCAGTCGTGAAATCCATAGATTATGGCCTAATGAATGTATTTCAATTGACTGTAACTCAGTTAAATCTTTGAAATTGTTGTGTTTATATTTTTGTTCAGTATATATGGGGGATTGGAAATGATGCAGACAACTACATTGATAGAAGCCACCATCTAGCTGATCTACCCCCTAAGAAAAGAAAAAAACATGTTAACCCATTAAAAGCGGAGGTAAGTGACATGAATTCCCTTTTTCTTAATTGAGGCTGTAACTGACATGGAAGGTATAGGTAAATCAGGAATACTGACATTTCTGACACATTCATAAAATAAAGTAATTTCATAGACAAAATGTGTCCATCATACCCAGTTCATTTCCTCATTGTGCTCCTCTTCCCGGCAGCTGGTCACTCCCATTTCTTGATCAATCTGTTTTAACAGAAAAAGCAGTTTCATGTCATGTCCATTCCACCCTGTGTGTGTGTGTGTGTGTGTGTGTGCGCACGTACACTTGTGGTGACTGCACATACCCAGTCCATCTCCTCTCCTCCACCACACAGGTGTAGATGTTGGAATTGAGCGATGAGATCGATAAGGTCCTGCATGAAAAAGATGGCAAAGACCAGCCTTTATACTAGCTGATTCACAAATATGTCTGTACTGTCTTTTTCATGTTGTATTGAATGTTAGGGTAACAACCAGGGACCATGCTATTTTGAATGACTAGTCTGGGTGATTTTAATATAGGCCCTAGTTGTTGAATGTGCTAGGGCCAGTTGATATGGTGACAAGGTATATCATGACCTAGTCTGTAACTTACCCTTTTCCTTTTCTCCATTGCCCCTGGGAAAGTGTTGTCTCTCTTTTCATAATCCTGGGGACATATATCCTGTCATTAACATTAAATGACTGATTATGACTGTCTGACATAAATGCACAAAATATGCTATCTTCTTTGTGTGAACATTAGTGAAAGTATACTTGACAGAAGATGACTTATCTGACAGTGGCATTCGAATGTGGCATTTCAGCCGATCATCAGTGGCATTTCGGCCAGTCATCGGTGGCTTTTCAGCCAGTCATCGGTGGCTTTTCAGCAGCTTGTTTGTGGCTTTTCAGCCGTTTGTTTGTGGCTTTTCAGCCGTTTGTTTGTGGCTTTTCAGCCGTTTGTTTGTGGCTTTTCAGCCGTGTTTGCGCCCTTACGGCCATCAGAAAGGTAGAAAGAGAAGCTCACAGAGAAATAGTAGAAAACAGAATAGTCAGAAATAATGAATAATACTTGTTTTTTACAACCACAAACACACACAAAATACTCATTTTATGTCTCTATTCACTCTTTATCGAGTCAATTCAGTGTTACATCAAATTTAAAGGCAATGTTCCCGCAATAGCGTAGACTGCATTCACGGTAAACACTGCAGATGTCGTCACAAAAAGGAAATTACCTTTACATTTCTAGCACTCAATTTGTAACAATTTCACGATACAGATTGAATAGAGCCTTTGGTATCAATCACATAATACTTCCTGTACTTTAGTTGTGAACCGTTCATTTTACATCTGCTAGCCGCCTCAGATTACCATAGCACGGTTTCCTCTAGGTCTAGTCAATCGGAGCTTCTTGGTGTTTCTGTAATGAAGCTGGCTGCAATAGAGGAGAAAAATATCTACTTTGTCATTTTCTTTCTCAGTTTAAGGATTAAATGCAGCTGTCCTTTATGTTCCTGCATGTCATGCCACTCCTGTGTTCCTGCATGTCATGCCACTCCTGGTGGTTAGGAAACAGAAAAGCACCGCCTTTTAAGGTAGACGGGGCCCAACATATCTTCCTGTTTGCAAATGTATCATCCTATTTAGCACCTCACCATAGTTAAAATACAAACCACTTTTGACGTTTATGGAGCCAAAATCTACATTGAGTTTCTAAAGTCAAAAACAGATTGAAGCAATGTTTAAATTGACTGATTTTCTTGCCATCATGAACTTCACATAAATGTAGTTATATATTCCAAAATGTATGGTTACTTCATAGTTTGTTACTTTAATAATTACAAATGTGAGAAAAAAAAAAACAAATTGCTAATAAAATCATCTAACTTACCAACAAGCAACGCGTTTTGAAAGAGCTCTGGTTATAATGCCAGATAGTTCAATTTAGGAAGAGATTGATTTCCTGAAACCCTCCTGTGTTTTATGCCCTAGCCACCCACGTCAAATCGGGGAAATGGTACCTATCAACCATAATCAAAACTGAAACTTGTTACATGGTGACCACACCGCGTTGCAAAATAAAATGTACACATACATATTATTCAATCGCTGCACCCATACTGCTCGCGCACGCCAACGAGCGTCTGCGTTGCCAAGCGCTACTACACGAAATCCAAACCGGCTGCGCGCGTGCGCCATCGTGCATAAATGTATTTTGTCTCCCCACACCAATCACGACACGCAGGTTAAAATATCAAAACAAACTCTGAACCAATTACATTAATTTGGGGACATGTCGAAAAGCATTAAACATTTATGCCAATTTAGCTAGCTAATTTGTCTTATTTAGCTAGCTTGCTGTTTAATGCTTTTCGACCTGTCCCCAAATGGTTCAGAGTTTGTTTTGATACTTCAACCTGCTTGTCGTGATCGCGTTTGGTGTAGGGGGACAAAGTCATTTTGCGCACGATGGAGCAGGCGAACGCGGTTTGAGCATGGCATTATTAGGTCTATATAATGGAAATTCAAAGATGGACATTTTATGCATGTTTAACTTAAGTGTTTTGAATACTGATAACTGGTTTATTCATTTAACAGGTGATGGAACTTTTAGTGGATGAAGTGCAGTGTGTTTAATCCATATGAAGGTATAGTGACTTAGTTACTAATTTGTAATCTTCTCTTCCAGTGGATCATAAAGATTTGGGATTCTAAAACATATCCCATATAATAGATAATGATCACTTTGGGACAAAAGAAACTGAGGGAACAGTCTTACTTCACAGTTTTAATAATGATTTCTAAATTAGTTGTACACATCATAGAAATTATACAGTCACCATCTCTGAAGGTCAGTTTTAAATCTCATGTAACATTCCTGGATTTTTTTTCTTCTTTTGATCATCTCCAGGATCAAAAGTGAGGAAATTGACCATTGCTTTTTATTTTCACTTTATTAACAAATCCTGAATTGGCACAGTTACTGTGATTGGAAAATTATTGGAAAGGCAACAGGTTTTTGAACCTTGAGGGAGAAGTCTACCACAGGGCAGCCCTGGGTTATGCAGCCCAGAGAGATGATGTCCACATGGGGGGAGAGATACTGGGGCAGGGAGTCTGGGGTCACCCCTCCACTGGCCTCGATTAGCACAGATGGGAACTCCTCCTTCAGAAGCTGGGCTGCCGCATGGAGTTCCTGAGAGAGGAAAGGACAGAGGAGGAATAGAGGCCAGAAGAGACCGTGTAGGAAAGAAGAGATTGAACGAAATGCACAGCACTAGCATACAGGAGGAAGAAGAATATTACTTAATTGATAGTCCAATGTACATGAATGTCCAACGGAAATATGTCTTCTGTTTTATCGCAAGCCCTCCAGTACGTCTCTACCTCTTCTACATTACTTCCCTGATGTCTTTGGGACGTCCTTCATCAGTCTCACCTGTGGCTTAAAGTTGTCCAGCATGACGATGTCGGCTCCTGCCGTGGCTGCCTCACTGCCCTCCTCCCGGCTGCCGCACTCCACCTCGATCTTACTGCTGAAGCCACACACCGAGCGGGCGTTCCTCACCGCCTGGAAGACCCACAGGTAGGTATTACATCAAATCAGTTCTCTATCAGAACGCTAAATTAATCTCTATTCAAAATGCACAGAGGGGAAAACTTCAGTTCTCATATTAGAAAAATGGCAGAGCTAATGGTACATCTTGGAATATGAAAGAGTTACATGTATTCTTGCACTCTGATTTTCATGCATTTGTGAAAGGATTTCAGAGGAATCGACAACCACATAGTATAGGTTGATGTCAAATGTACAGTTTGAGACATCCACCCCTGCCTACCTGTGTGATACTCCCTGATGCCCATATATGATTGTCTTTCAGCATCACCATCCCACTCAGGTCCTGTCTGTGCATGGACACGCCGCCCACCAGCATGGCATACTTCTCCACCAGCCGGAACCCAGGGGTGGTTTTACGCGTGCCAGCCACATGGCCATGCCAGCCTGCCTCCCTGGCGATGCTCTGTAGCTGGGAGCAGCGGGTGGCTATCCCCGAGGCCCGGGCCAGGCAGTTGAGGGCCGGTCTCTCCCCGAGGAGGACGCACCTTGCTGGGCCTCTGACCACAGCAGTCTGGGCCACTGCATCCGGACCTGGTGGAGGTGAGGTCAAAGTAGAATTTACCTAAAAATTACAAACATCATGTGAGTGAACTGTATTTAATGGTTAGATTGTAATCAGTTTGAATCTATTCCAATGGAATTTTGTGAATGCCAACTCAAAGCTTGTTTCCCCAATACCTTCTCCAAATGAATTTGGCAGTGTGATCAGAGTTGAGGTGTATTGTCATCACGTTTGTGAGCCATCTGTGTATTCTCTAAAACCTCCAGCATGTTTTTTGACCAGGCTCATAGTTGGTCTCTTACCCAGCTGTGCTCCCTCTGTGTGTGCCCATTCCACAGTGCAGCTGAGCTCAGTGAAGACAGCAGTGAAGAAAGGCCTGCCCGCCAGCACGCTGCACGGCGTTTTACACAACAACTTGGCCTCGACCTCATGTGACCCCACACACAGCCCTGCAGGGTCAAAGTTTGGTGTGTCCTCTGCCAGCCACTCCCGTGCCAGCCGGGTCAGCGTGTGGGGAGGGAGCGTGTGTGACATGTCATACTGAGGAGTCGTCATCTTGAGAGGTGAGGTAAAATGTGACGCCGGAAAGTTGTTCTGTTAAGAATGGAGAAAGGGGTTAGTTCCAGTGCTTTAAATCTGGCTATCCACTGATGATAGTTAACAGTTTGTAGTTTATTTGTACCCTACAAAATGTCCTGAGTTCTGGTATGAATGAATCCCTGCACGCAATGTGCTTTTTCGACCTGTTGCTTTGCAACAGTGTCCGTCTTCAGGTTAAAGATTCACCACAAAGAACGCCAGTGTCGAAGGGAAAAAAATTGGCCGTTGTGGGGGCCTCAATGGGGGCTGGTGTGTTAGAAATGCCAGAGCCGATTTCTGATCCCAGTCTGTGCGGTGATATAACTCGAGACCTGGTACAAGTTACGAGTGCAGATTGCAAAGAGCGCTCTGTAAGCCACACCCCAGAGGGCGGAGCTAGGCATGTTGTTCGTGCACTTGGACACATTTTAGTAAGGAGATATCACACGGCGATAGAATCTCATTTTACAATGGGTCTGCGGTTGTTCTGTGTAGTTATGCTAATATATCTGAGTCAAGTACATTGCAGTCAATTTTATCTATGACCTAATAAGTAAGATCTTAGGGATGGTCTCACTAACCCCTCTTTTTCTATTTCTCTGCATCTCCCAGGACAATGGCTGAGGGCACCCTGGCCTACACTTGGATGTGCCTGCCCCCCCCCTCTATCTGCCTGTTGCTGCATCCACTGCTTATTACTGATGCATCCACTGAATCAGTAATAAATTCAGTCAAAAAAGTCACGCAATTTTACATCTAAGATATTTGGTGCAGTATTTCTCAATGAAATGTGCATGAAAACTAGTCATTTCTCGTTGAATGACAAAGACTTATTGAATAATCCCTATTGTTGACCTATCACCGATAAAGGGGCGTAGACTTCGGTAAGGGTTTTTTCAGCTGTGCTCGGGCACAAAACCGAAGTTCAAAACAAACATCAAAATGGAATCATAATATATGCACAAACTCTTCCGAACTGTTTCGGCTGGGAAGTATGTGGACGCCTTAAGGCACATCTCTGATATAAAGAGATCTCAACCTTCAGGTAACTATTAGTCACACTTCCAGTTCACGTAGGTCTTTATTTTACTTGCTCTAAATCAGACTGTACAAAACATACAATGAATGCACAATGGCTGTCTTTTTTGTTGTGAAAAGTACAAAGTGTGTCTATGACAAGGGTCAATTACAATAATGTGAATTTAATATCAACCAGGTCTCTTGTGAACGAGCAAAATTTATTCAGAGGAATGGTGGTCACTAGATAATCCAAAGAATTCAGGTAAACAGCACCCCCCTTAGGCAGAACAGTTTCTATTGAGAAGTGTCTGGGACTTGTTTCGCCGTTTGCTACTCAAAGATATTTTACTTATTAAGTCATAGACAAAATGAACTGCAATACACATGGTCTGAAATATATTAGATGAACTACACAGAACCGCCGCAGACCCATTGTAAAATGAAAGGCCCATCTCAGTAATAGAATGTGTCCCAGTGCACAAGCAACATGCCTAGCTCTGCCCACTGGGGCGTGGCTTACGGAGCACTCTTTGCAATGGCAGTGCTTGATTAAGGATTAAACTGAACCGAGGTGCACCGCTCCATGGCCTGTGAGGTGAACGGGGAAAAGTGGTGAGGGAGGAGCGCTCTTCTCAAATCGAACTGTAATCTGCGCTGCTCCGGTCATGTTGTCAACAAGGCTGCATGGTCTATCGTTCAGAAATATACATTGCCTTTCCATAAAAGGCAGATAAAGCGTTTTTATCAAAGCAATCACTTTTGCAGGTGAAAACCCAGAATCCTACTCATTACAGGGCTGCCAACTTTTGAAGAAAGATTGGAGTGAGATTTGCCATTTGAATTTCATTGCCACCTGGCACAATCCCTAGGTAC